>NW_006408639.1:4285938-4344238 GCF_000296735.1 Chrysochloris asiatica | reverse complement strand
CAAGGAGTGGATTGTGAGCTTGAACCGCCAACCTTGCAGTTCAAACAGCTTTGTAGCCTGACACATTAACCCACAGTGCCACACCAGGACTATACACACACACACACACATGCACATACACACACACATATATATATGGGCAGAGAGAGAAATCATAGATATTGCATTATGTAGAGTTAAAGATATATAAAAATATCAATAAATGTTTTTCTTAAAGAAGATTGTCCTCTCTACCCTTGCTGGTTATATAGACTTTGTTAGAAGCTACAGTCACTGACTCTGGTCTTTGCAACTATAAAATAATGCTATGTTATATCAGCTTTACCATTCACAAAGTCCACCAATTTGTATAATTTTACATGTTCCTTAGAATCATATCATGAACATTGTCCAACTATCCTAAGTTTATATTTTCTACAAGAGGAAGGTACATTACTGTACTATTTGCCAAATGGGAAACTAGGTTTTGTACTGAAATCCTCTAAGTTTTCCCTACAACCCAGGATTCATCATGTAGGAAATACTTTCTGGATTTTGCTTCTGTTGCTATTGGGCCAGCTACAATGCCAGTGTTATGTAGTCATTAAAGATACAAATGATCATGACTTATTTCTATTTAGGATCCTATTCCATTCCTGAGCTGATTTGACTGTTTTTTCCTGTCATGGTGACATCACTTATGTGTAAATGTTATCTACATTTGTAAACTATTTAGAAATGGCTACAAAAAGAGCTAACAAGTTAAATCCTTTGCACCCCTACTGAATCACATGTGCAAAGGTTTGTAGGGAAACAAGTACATTAGTAGCCATGTAACCTCTTCTGAAAGGTTAGTGAAGTCCTACCTCTTTGTCCTGAACCGGGCCTTTGTGGCTGTCTTCATTACCTAGCACTGCCATGACACAACTATAACAGTGGGCAACTTAAAATGACAGAAGTTTGTTTTCTGACATTTCGGGGGAGGCTTTTCAATAACCTCAGATGCATGCGAAAGCTGGACAGTGAATAAGGAACACTGTAGAAGAATTGATGCCTTTGAGTTATGGTGTTGGAGGAGAACATTGAAAGTGCCATGGGCTGCCAAAAGAACCAATAGATCCATTTTGGAAGAAATGCAGCCAGAGTGCTCCTTAGAGGCCAAGATGGCCAAACTTCGTCTCTTATACTTTGGACATATTGTCAAGAGGGACCAGTCGGTGGAGAAGGATATCATGTTTGGTAAGTTGGAGGGTCAGAGAAAAAGAGGAAGACCCCCAACGAGATGGATTGGCCAAGTAGCAGCATCGATGGACTCAAGCGTGGCAACAGTAGTGAGGTTGGCCCAGGATCGGGCAGTGTTTTATTCTTCAATTCATAAAGTCGCTATGGGTCGGTTCTGACTTGATGGCACCTAACAACAACAACGACAACAGAAGTCTGAATTCAGAGTGTGGCTATTGTGGAAGGCCCTTCATTATTTCTTTCAACATCCAGTAGCTTTCAGCAATTGTTGCTTTTGTGTTTGTCTTTGCTGTCTGTTCGCCTCTACTTGCTCTATCATATCTTTGTCTAGTCTGTCTTTTTATAACTCAGACGTGATTAGGTTTAGGATCCACCTTACGCTGGCATATCCCCTTTAATTCACCAAAAAGAAAACCATATTTCCAAACAGGATTACAACCACAGGTGTGTTGTTTTTGTTAAATGCCATCAAGTCGGTTCTAACCCATAGCGACTCTATATAGGACTTCCAAGGAGCAGCTAATGAGCTTGAACTACCAGCATCGTGGTTCAAACTGACTTTGCAGTCCAGCACAGTAACCCACAGTGCCACACCAAGACTCCACAGGTATAAGGGCGAGGAATTCAACACCTGTTTTTTGGGGATGCAAATCAGTCCATAAGCATGCCATCATATTCATGGAAATCATCTAGTGAGAGTTGTAGTTTATTCATCTAATCAGAGCAGGGAAACAAACTGTCTAATAATCAGTGATTATGAATCCCGTCTATGGCATGGTTCTAAAGAGTACAGAACACTAATCTTTCTAGACTCATTTACAATGGCCATGTAAGTCTGGGACATCCCTACTATGTTTCCATACACTCACATTTGTTGAACTCTTCAATTTAACCAATTAACAGTCTTGGGGGCCTGATATGTCACTGTAGAATAAAACATTGGACCACAAGGTTGATGATTCAAACCCACCAGCCACTCCTCAGAAACTCTAAGCAGTATCACTGTGTCAAAATTGACTCAAGAGCATTTAACAACAACAACTAACACCCTTAATACTAATTGAACAGGTCAGTCAGACAAAATATAGTTCTTGTAGACATCTTAGATGTGGACTTTTGGCTGCAGGAAACTTAATAAATGCTACCTAGCCTGGTATGGCGTTATAGGATTAGCACTCCACTGCAAGGTCGGTTTGAACAGTAAGGTCACGGTTCAAACCCACCAGTTGTCTCTTGAAAGCCCTATTCAACTTACAGCACATAACAACAACAACAACAACAAAAACCTGGAAATTTCTCATTTGATTAACTATTTCAAGGGATAGAAGAAAACTCACATACCTGCACATACACACACACACACATCCATGTTTATTCTACAGTGTGTGTTAAATTATAGACAACAAAGAATAAACCAATCAGAAGGTTTAGAGATGCACAGATGGTAACATTCTTCACGATGATAAATAGCCTGCAATCTAATAAACATGATTACTGTCATAACTATCTCCTGATCTCACTTTTTGGAAAGCACCTGGACTGTTGGCAGGCAGCAATTATTTATATTAAAGCCTAAAACTTCCTATTTCTGAATAGGATTATTTATAAAATAGTAATTTCCATAATTTATGTGTGAATTTTCAGCTGAACTTTGCTACGTTTAATAAGGTAGAATACTATTTTGTTGTTGTTAGGTGCTGTCAAGTCGGTTCCGACTCATAGTGACCCTGTGCACAACAGAACGAAACACTGCCTGGTCCTGTGCCATCCTCACAATTGTTGTCTTACTTGAGCCTCTTGCTGCTACCAATTTGCTAATCCATAGAACCATTTAATTCAAGAATAAACACAATCATAAGCTAAACAACATACAAATTTGAACATAAAGTATTACTCTGGTACTTCAATTTTATTTCAGCATTTGGAAAAAAGAACTTCCCAGTGTAAGAATTATCTGGGGGCAAACAGTAAAAGTTCTTATGAAATCATATTAATTGTTGACCCTACAAAGTAATCATATTTTTTAAAAAATAACATGATTTACAGCATCTTTGCAAAGTATTTACTAATATACCATTGCATTTAATCTTAGTAAAAATTTATCTAATGTGGAAAGAAATTCTTAAAAACTTGAATTACACCTGAGTTTTGCCTTCATTTGTCCTGCTATTTAAATCCTTCAGGATTTCCTCAGAATAAGACAACACTTAAGAGATTTCCATTAAGTGCTAATGGTAGCTTATATTTATTGAGAGCTTAGTCATTGGATTTGCACTTCATTTCATTTTCTCGTATTTCCTCATAATAACTCTACGATATTACCACCCACACTTTGTTATTGTTAAGTGCTGTTGAGTCGATTCCTACCCATAGCGACCCTGTATGGCGTTTCCAAGGAGAATCTGGTGAGCTTGAACCACCAACCTTGAAGTTCAAATGGCTTTGCAGTCTGAGGCATTAGCCCACAGCGCCACACCAGGACCCACAATTTATGTAGTAGGAAGCTGAGGTATTAATAAGTGTGTAAGGCCACATAGCTTATAAATAGCATATCTCCTATTTTAACCAATGTATTATGCAGAATCTGTGTTCTTAAATTCTGTTATACTGCCTTTAACGTATGATGAAGAAGTTTTTTGGCAATTAATTTTGTTTTATTATGTCCCACAAACCATTCAAAGGAATATATTTGAAAGTTTGAAAGAGAAAATTTCTTTATATTTGAATACCCTAGACTCTCACCTAGTTTGAATTTAGAATTAAAACACAAAACAGATTTCATATTGTTAAGGTGGTTTTCCCCTGCTTCCTTCTGACAATTCAGGAGCACCTCGTATCACACTTTTTATTTTTCATCTTCCCTTAGATTTAAAAAGTGGGACCTCCCAAGGTCTCTGTGTAATTTGAATAACTCCGATTACCATTTGGAGAGGCCAGGTGAAGGATAAGGCACTGGATCACAAGGTCGGTGGTTCAAACCCACTCGATGCTCCTCAGAACCGCTATAAAGGATCGCTATGAATCGGAACCGAATCGACAACACCTAACAACAACAATCATTTGAACAAAGTAAATAACTTTGAGCCCTTTCGTTTTTAAAAGTCTAAATCCAAATGGTGATCATTTCTGGGAGCTCTTCTTAACTTCTATAGACATATTTGCTCCGTGTTTGTTTTTTTGTTTGTTTGTTTGTTTTCTCAAGGTGTTAAGGGCAGCGAAGGCCTACGCTGTACTGTATGGAGTAAGCTTTCTATTTATTCAGTAGGTGGCGCTATTTCCTTCTATGTATAGATCTTAAAACCCTAACATCACATTTGGGAAGCTGCTGTGGGTTCCATTTTCCAGAAAAAAAATGTAAAAGAGACCAACTGGTTAACAGTGAGAGATGATTTCTTTCTTTTGTATCTCCCTTAAGAGGTAGCATTGTTAAATTCTTAAAGATAACTCATATATTATAAAATAATTGGGAAATGCCAACCAATCCTCAACTTCTCTCTAGTTTATATCATAGAGCATATATAATATGTTTCAATTCCAAGATAGCTATTCAAAGTATTAAACGCTTAATAATATATGCTGAGAACATTTGGTAGAAAAACTTAATTTCATTAGTATTAGATACTCCTATGAGAACTGGACTATTTTGTTTCTGGGTTGCATTTTATGCGCCCATAAAATGTCATCCCTTGCTTTTGAGATACACTGGAATAATATCTTTCATAACAGCAATCACTGTTAATTAATAATCACAATGTTTCTTGCCATTCCAAGGTTAGTGTTTATTTCATAACAAAAAGGTTTCTGACAGCTTGCATGTAGTGGACTTTAAATTCTCCTTAAATTGTGAACTCCTGGTTTGCCACTGTAGAATATGGACTGGACTATGAACCACAAGGTCAGCAGTTCAAACCCACAACCTCATCCTTGGAAACCCTGTACAGGGTCGCTATGAGTTGTAATCCACTCTACGGCACCTAAAAAAAAAGAAAGAAAGAAAGAAATTAAAGGAAGACTTGGTAGCAGAGTGGAGTACAAGCTGGACTGCTAACTGCAGATTCAGCAGTTCAAATCTACCAGCCACGCCATGGGAGAAAGTTGTGGTTTTCTACTCCTATAAAGATTTATAGGAAACCATATACAGAGTTGCTATGAGTCAGAACTGACTCTGAGGCACACAGCCACCACCACCAAGGATATCTGGTGGCTCACTGGTTAAGCACTCAGCTGTTCACTCATAAGGTTGGCAGTTGGAACCCACCAGCCATGCTTTGGATTCAAGATGTGGTAATCCGCTGTATAAAATTGTCTACTTGGGAAACTCTATGGGCCAGTTCTGCTTTGGGCTGTAGGGTTGCTGTGAGTCACAGACTTCTCTATGGCAGTGAGGCGAGGTCCCTGGCGAGTGCAACTGAACTGCAACTGGCTATGACTTGACAGTACTTAACAACTACTTAAAAGTTAACAGTTCAAACCTCCTCAGTGGCGCTGTGGCTCTGATTTCTTAATGACAGTTATTGTTGCTAGCTGTCACTGAGTGGATTCCACCTCTTGATGACCCCATGGATGTAGACAGAACTGTTCCATAGGGTTTTCAAGGCTGTGACTTTGCCAAAAGAAAATATCAGGCATTCATGAGTGGATTTGAACTGCCAAAACTTCAGTTAGTAGTTGATGGTTTAAAAATTTCAGCCACCCATGGACACGTCTGTAAAGACTGCCGACAAGGACACCCTGCAAAGCACACAGTTCCCTACAGTTATGCATGGGGTGCATAGAAGCTAGAATTGACTCTAAACCCATGGTTGGTTGGTTTGGTTTGTGGCAGCCATCAAGAGCAGCATCACGTGGAGCTTATACTGTTGCTGTAGTTGGTAGGTGCCATCTAGTCCGTTATGACTAATATCAACCCTGTGCACTACAAAACAAAACACTGTCCAATCCAGCATGACTGTGCACTACAAAACAAAACACTGTCCAATCCAGCACGACTGTGCACTACAAAACAAAACACTGACCAATCCGGCACGACTGTGCACTACCAAACAACACACTGACCAATCCTCACAGTTGTTATATTGAGCCCACTGCGGCTACCACTGTGTCATTCCATCCCAACTGGGGCTTGAATGTTTCCTTCACTTCATTCAGTTTGAGAAATTCTGAGTGTGTTCTTCCCTTTTGGTTTTCTAACTCCCAATCTTTGCACATTTCATTATAATACTTCACTTTGTCTCCTTGTTCAGCTCTTTTACTTTCTCATTTCTTCCATTTTCTTTAAGTTCTCTATGCTCAAGAGCAAGTCTCAGAGTCTCATCTGAGCTGTTCTTTCTTTCCTGTCTTTTTAATGATCCTTTGCTTTTTTTACTGTATTATGTTCCTGATCTTATCCTGTAACTCTTCGGTCTTTGGTCATCAGATCTGTTCTTGAGATGGTCTCTAAATTCAGGTCTATTTTGGCTCTCATGGCCTTGTTTTAATTTTCTTTAGTGTTAGCTTGGACTTGCATATGAGTAATTGATGATTTGTTCAGCAGTTTGCCCCTGGATTGGTATGATGATATTGAGTTTTTGCATTGTTTCTTCCTATAGATGTAGTCAGTTTGATTTCTGTGAATTCCATCTGGTAAGGCTAAGTCAGCTTTTTTGTTGTTTAGAAAGAGTATTTACAATGAAGGAGTCATTGTTATTGCAAAATTCTATCATGCAATTGCTGACATCATTTCTATCACCAAGGCCATATTTTCCAATTCTTTGTTTATAAAGTTCACCATCACCAGTAACTATCAGTGCAGCTTGATTGCATGTTTGACCAATTTCAAACTGAAGAAGTTACTAGAACTCTTCATTTTCATCATTGCTGGCTTTAGTGGTTGCTGTGTAAATTTATAATAGTGGTTTTAACTAGTTTTTCTCATGGGCATATGGATATTATTCTATCACAAGCAGCATTGCACTTCAAGAAAATTCTTGAAATGTTCTTTTTGCTGATGCATGTGATACCATTCCTTGTCAATTTGTCATTCCAAGAATAGCAAACCAGATGATTGTCACATTCAAAATGGCCAATTCCAGTCCATTTCAGATTACTAATGCCTAGGATATTGATCTTTGTGCGTGCCATTTCATTTTTCACAACATCGAATTTTCCTTAGATTTATATTTATTTATACAGTCCATATTCTGATTATTAATGAATGTTTGCAGCTGTTTCTCCTCATTTTGAGCTCTGCCCCTTCAGCAAATGAAGGTCCTGAAAGCTTTCCTCCATGACATCATCTTTGAGGAGGCAGCTCTCCCCTAGCAGTATTTTGAGTGTTTTCCAACCTGAGGGGCTCATCTTTTGGCACTAAATCTGACAATATTCTGCTCCTATTAATTAGGTTTTTAGACTTAGTCTGCCTTTCCTGCTCCATAGTTTATCTAAGTCTGGAAGCTCAGCTGAAACCTGTCCACTATGGGTGACCCTGCTGGTGTTTAAAATACTTGTGCTATAGTTCCCAACATCATAGCAGCACGCAAACCACCACAGTAAGACACACTGATAGATGTGTGGTGGGGAGGTTATGAGATACACCAATGTGAGGTACCACCCAGGAACAACTGAATTTCAGAGAACAGGGTGCAGGGATCTGTGTTGACAAGGTTTCCAGGTAATTCGTCAGCAAGGCAGAGTTTGAGAAGCTACAACAGAGGATTTTTGTGACATCAACTCTCATTAAGTGGTAACGGTCACCAGAATAGAAATATACTGGGGGGGGGGGGGGGCGCTACATCTTTACCTTCTTTCATTTCAAGTGATTCGAAGTTGCAACACTTAAAATGTTTCTGCTATCCACTTTGGGAGTGATTGAACATCTGAATTGCTTCTCTTCTACTGCAACACACAAGAAGTGTTATTCATAATTTTCATATGAATAAAATCAGGGATATTACCATGTTTTGAATATAAAGCTTACTTTTTACTTGCAAAAGATTTCCTCTTATATCCTTTGAGATGTACTTATAGTATAAATTTAGAAATAGATCAGAATCTACAAAAGGTCAATGAGAATGAAGTAAACAATTATTCCTTCTCATTTGCATGAAGAAAATTAAACACTGCAACCACTTGGCCCGTTTGACCTAACCCATCAAACCTATGAAGATCCACAGTTATATGATATGGCTTAGCTCACTTAATAATTTTTTAAAAAATAGGTCACATTCTCAGACCTTCAAATACAATATTTGGTAATAATAATAATAGTACTAATAGTAATAATAATAGTACTAAATAGTAATAATAGATAGATCCCTGTGAAAGGAATCCCATTGGAAAGGCCTGGGTAAAGTGAGAAAAAATTATGGAATAAAATTTAAAATCGTAAGAAAAATCAGCTTTGCTGGTCTGAGAGATCTGGTGGATCCCCAAAACCATTAAGTCTAGTCCATTTTGGGGCCTGGAACTGAACTGACCCCACACCCCACACCCTATGACCCCCCAGTTCTTCATCTTGCTATCTTCTGATTCCCCCCACTCACATTTTATTTTCAGCCAAACACCCTCAAGGTCTGTAAGGGGAACAATACACTAGAAAGATAGCACTTCTTAGAATAGTCAGCCATTTGAGATTAGGAGATTAAAAACGCAGCATTTACCCAAGGACAAACTTATGAAGGGTGGGGAAAGAAGGAGACATGAAATCGGAAAATATTGAGAGGAAGTGGGAGAAGTGATGATACACTATGGGGATTTCAACCAATGACAGTAAGCAAAATGTTAACTGTAAACAGTCACCCTGTTCACAACAAAAAATAATAAAATATATGAGCTCTAGTGAGGTACTATAGGATAAGCACTGGCCTGTTAACCAAATTGCTGGTGGTTCAAAACCATCAATACTTCTTAGAAACCCTCTATAGGAATGCTACAAGCCAGAACCCACTCAATAGCACTAAACAACAAAAAGAAGCGGATGAAGCCTTGATGGTTCTGTAAAATAAGCATCAATATTAGCAAAATAATCACAAGATTAGCAGTTCAAATTCACCTGCCCATTTGAGGGAGCAAGATGAGGCTTTGTGCTCCATAAAGATTTACATATGAGTTGCTATGAGTTGAAACAGACGCAACAGATCCTAATAATAGCCACAACCATAACAATATATTTGGATTCTCTTCCAATCTTTAGGATCAAAATCGAATCCTCAACACCAATTAAAACAACAACTAAATTTATTGCCATCAAGTCAATTCTAATCCATTGTAACCCCCCTGACTAGAAGGGTTCCATAAGGTGTTCTTGGCTATACTGTTGATGGGGAGACCTAGTGTGGCACTTTGAGGTAAAACACTAGACCGAAGGGTCCGTTTGAACTGTAAGGGTTGAGGCTCACAAGCTGCTCCTTGGAAACCCTAGACAGCGTCGCTGTGGGTAGGAACCAACTAGAAGACACTTAACAACAACAACCTTGATGGAAGCAGGTCTCCAGGTCTTTCTTCTTCATCAGTGCTTGGTGAGTTCTGTTAGAAATAACTGAAGAACAAACTAATAAAATAAGGTTAGTTTGAACCACAAGGTTGGCCGTTCAAATCCACCTGCTATTCCTTGGAAACCCTATATGGGTTGTTATGAATCAGAACCAAGTCAACAGCACTTAACAACAACAACAACAAAGAGACTTTATATGCATACAGGGAGATCTTTTCCATTTCAAAAAACAAATGGGTCATTTTAGGCCACTTAACAATGAGGCTTAAGAGGAAACACAGGAAATAGAGGAGAAAATTAGCCATTCACTCATCAGCCACTGCTTGGAAACCTTATACAGGGTCGCTATGAGTCAGACCTACATGAAGGAACTTAACAACAGCAATAAAAATCTTAACATGACTGATAATACATGATTCATCCTTTCTTGAAACCAGCTGAAACCACGTTACTCGGGGGTCATAGAACCTGGCTGATCCCGCATACATATAAGCACTACTTAGGTGTAGTCTGGGCTGTTGTGTTTTTTGTTTTTGTTTAATAATAAAGGCATTCAAATTGTTTATGAAAGAAAAGAGGAGACTTTCTGATGCCAAAGTGATTTACAACCTCAGAAACCCTATGCAGAGTGGGAACCTACTTAAGAACAACAACAAAATATGAACATGGTTTTGTTTTAGATATTATAAAGAAAGCAAATTGAGTTTTAGATCCTGCCCCTTCTAGTAGCTGGCTTTACAACAGAGTTTTGAACCAGTGGTAGATTCCTGTTGACCCCTACTGAGAAGTTGTTTTTCCACCCAGATATACTGGCTCTACATTTTAACAAGATCCCTGGGAATATATAAGTATCACCTGGGAATCTTGTTAAAATGTCAAATTTGACTCAGTATAACTGGAGTAAAAATGCAAATTCTCAACAAAGGTCAAACTGGAATGAACCAGTTTGAAGGTCTGATATAATGGGTTCTCAAACTTTAATGTCATTTCCACCTTAGATGGGACAAAAGGTCTTGGGGCTTTCTAGTGAAAATATGCTCATGTATAGGGAACTACATTTTAAGTTCTCGGTAGTCACACGGGGCTAGCGGGTACTATACTGAACAGTGACGATATCTATCTCTCTGTCTCTATTTCTTTATCTATATTTATATATATATAGCATTTTCATAGTTGAATCAATTTATACTGGTCAATTGTGTCTTAGATTACATTTTGGAAAAATAGAA
Source organism: Chrysochloris asiatica (assembly GCF_000296735.1). Classification (NCBI taxonomy): domain Eukaryota; kingdom Metazoa; phylum Chordata; class Mammalia; order Afrosoricida; family Chrysochloridae; genus Chrysochloris; species Chrysochloris asiatica. The sequence goes on along the minus strand of NW_006408639.1, from coordinate 4,333,318 downwards.
TCTATGAATGTAGGACACAACAACACTGTACTATATTTACACATCATTAACTACTGATTTGACCTAATTTTCTTCCACAGTGGACTGATTTGTGTTTATTTTTAAATGGATTTTGTGATTAAATTATGGAACTAGATTTTTAAGGAATATACAGTCTTTAAAAAATTTTTATCACTCAAAGACATGAAATTGTCCCTTGGTCTCCACACTGCCATCTATTTTTGCTTAGGTCATTCTTTTTTCTTAATGAGAAATAGTGACTTCAGGGGAATCACAGATTTTTATCACTTGGTTACTGGACCGAGAAGTAACAAACATACTTATAACAGTGTAAACAGGCTTGGAGCAAGACATTCAAGTGGAAATTCAGCATATGACATAAAAAGGTAACCTAAAAACAGATGGTGAAGAAATTTCTAAAACACGCTATCTGGTGAGAGGAAGCAATGAATACAGCAAGGAGGGCGGTTGGTTGGGCTTCTAGCAGAATAGGTAATAAATCAAAGGTAGTGGCATCGTTACCAATTTGACCTTACCTAGAGGAACTATTGGATTGGTCATTATGGAATTCCTTAAGGAAAAGAAAATAGAGTTGGAAAAAAATACAGTTTAGAAAATACCAAGAAGGTGACTATTTCAGAGATTTAGTATGTTTTGGAGAAAGACTAAGGAAATGGATCTTATTCTCCCAGGAAAAAAGTAGACTTCATGATGATTTAATTAAGCACTTAAAATGGGAAAGGGGCTAGATTAATAAAATTGATCCTCAGATCATATTCACACTGGGACAAAACATAGCTGTTGAAAAAGAGTAAAAGACACATTATGGTATATTATAGGAAAATACTGGAGAGTAACTAGATTTGGACACAGTGAACCTTACAAGATAACAGTATTGGAACAATTCCAACTGCCCGATGTAATCATTACAACTATTTGATCTGAAATAATATGAATAATTTATTCAACCAATCTTGAGCCTCCCACTGCAAACAGATGCATTCTTCAACTTAATCTAATTCATATCTCCCCCACCCCCAAGAGTGCTTTATCACATTATAAAATTTGCAATACCACAAGAACTGGAATTTATTATTTCAATGCTAGCTCGCTATATTCCAATATTAATTAGTTTGAAGAGAATGAAGCTAGCAACAACAGGCTATCCTGTGTATGCTGATTTCTTTTTAATTTAAAACAGTTAATTAATGATATAGAGATGCCAGGGTGCAAAGGTCTTAATGGAAACCTGAATACATTGTGTCTGGAACACACAGTAGGTTTCTCAATAAATATGTGTTGGGTTGATCAATCATCACCTTTGTATTAATAATTTCACTGTATATATCCTTGAAAACATTGCAGAGACTAAAGATCACAGATGTGTTTCTTTGACAAAATCTTAGTTTAAAGTCACCTAATAAGTTAGAATCGACTTGACAGCACTTAACAGCAACAACAATAAATTACAATAAGGAGCTCTGGTAGCGTAGTGGTTACGAGTTGGACTGCTAACCTCATGGTCAGCAGTTCAAAACTACCAGCAGTTCAGCTGGAGAAAGATGAGGCTTTCTGCTCCCATAAAGATTTACAGTCTCAGAAACCCTGTACAGGCTCACTATGGGTCGGAACGGAATCAACAGCACTTAACAGCAATAAGTTAGAGGAGTCCTGGTGTGGCCTTGTGGGGTAATGCGCCAGGCCACAAAGCAGTTTGCACTGCAAGATTGGTGGTTCAAGCTCACCAGCTGCTTCTCAGAAATCCTATACAGGGTTGCTATGAGTCAGAACCAACTCAATGGGGCTTAACAACAACAACAATAAGTTAGAGAACTAGCAAAGCTCTTCACAAATTGTTATGCACACAGCTTAAAGGAAGTTCAATTTACATTTTGAAATTCGATCTGATTAGGAGAATTTAATTTGCAACCATCTTGATTCTTCTTAGAACCAAGTTGGGAGCAGTACTTGGTCTTACTCATTTTCATAGCAATTCTTCCGTTCTTTTCATATTTATTAAGGTGTGTTACACAAATGTATAATTACATGATACATCTGTTTAATTGGAACAAAAAAGAAGAAAAGACATTACAAAATCCCCTCACAAGTCATTCTGCAACACGTGTGCTCTTTTGACATATAAATCCATGTTAAATCATGGGATGGTGTTATTAATTCATCTGGGAATCCTGTGCATAGACCAAGAGTCAGTCTTCTGGACATAAAAGGAATACTCTGTGATGTAAAATCAAGAAAGATGTGTGTTAGGATTGTAATTTTTCATTACACTTATTTAAATTTGTATGCTGAGCAAATAATCCAAAAAATTGGACTTTATGAAGAAGAATAGGACGTTAGAATTGATGGAAGATTCATGAACAACCTAGTATATGCAGTTGACAAGCCTTGTTTGCCTCATCATTTACTGATGAAGGTGAGAGACACAGCCTTCTGTATGGGTTGCAACTTAACATAAAGAAAACAAAAATCTTTACAATTGAACCAATAAGTAACATCTTGATAAACACAGAAAATATTGAAGCTGTCAAGGATTTCATTTCACTTAGATCCTGGGAATTAATAATGTATTTCATTGAGCAAATCTGTTTCAAAACACATTTTTAAGTTGTTAAAAAACAAAAATGCCACCTTGAGTATTAACCCAAGGTGCCTGACCAAAGCCATGGTATTCCTCATATGTGTGGGGAAACTGAATAAGGATGGCCAAAGAAGAATCAATGTCTTTGAATTACGTGTTGGTGAAGAATGCTGACTATTCCATTGACTCTGACAAGAAGGAACAAAACTGTCTTTAAAAAAGTACAGCCAAGAGCTGAGAGTACAGTATCCAGTTGATATGACGTGAGGGGAGATGCACAAGAATGCCCAAACTTGTAGATAGTACCCATTTGACCTAGGCTCCATGGCTTGATGATCATAACTTGACTAGAGGAAGATAAAAAGAAACCAAAGCAATTTTTGATAAAGGAAACAAGTGTAAATGCTATAATTGGCTGAACTTGACCTATACTTATGGATATAGTAGCTCAAAATACCATCAGAGAGGCAAGGAGTCTTAACATCAAGTATCAATCCTATACCATCTGTATACAGGGTTGATAGGTATGGGCAACTTAGACACTGGCTACCCAAAATGGAGTGGGGTTATAAAGGCATAAAGTGATTTGCTTACAAATTTTCAAGAGGGAGTTTAATTTCAGAGTGTGCAAGCGGGGGTGGGTGGTGGGTGGGGGGGGGGGGGTAGAATCCCCTCTGAGTAGCTTTTATCTTTTATCTTGTGTAGATGGGTCTGGTGAAAGGAGATGGGGATAAGATTCTTAATGATTCAGTAGTAAATAATTGTTGTGATGACAAACTGTGACTGTCACAACTGTAAAGGTAGAAGTTTTGTAATAAAAAGGGGGGAGTAGTTAATCTTACATTCCAAGAACAGAGAACCCTAGGACCATCAAGTGGGAAGAGCACAAGTGGAATGTGGGATCCTACCCAGAGAAGCAGCAACACCAGAGATGGAGGCACAGATGAGGACATGAAGAGATAAGCAGCTGAGAAGTCTAGACTCATGGAAAGAGAAAGGCTGAGTGCTGGCGGCCAAGAGGCAGGCTTACAGAATGTGCCCTTTGGTTATTTAAATGATTATATATTCCTTAGTGTTTTTGTGTGCATTCCTCACACTCCCACTAAAAAACAAACAAACAAAAAACAGAGGGAATTGAAGCAAATACCGTTGAATGCTGATGCATGGAGAGGATTGTAATCACTGCAATGAAATGTTGAGTGTAAAACCGATATTCTCCCATGTTAACTATCACTCACTTTACAATAAAAACTAAAAAAAAAAAAAAGTACACACAGAATTCTCCTTAGATTAAAGGATGGAGAGAGCTTGTATCAAATACTTTAGACATGTTATGAGGAGGAATCAGTTATGCTTGGTAAAGCAGATCATCAGGAAAAAGGGGAAGACCCTCAACCACATGAATGGGCACAATGACAGCAATAATGGATTCAAACAAAAACCGGATTGTGAGGATGGTGTGGGACAAAGTAGGGTTTCATTCTGTTGTACAGAAGGTCACTTGGAGTCAGAACCGATTCAACGGCATCTACCAACAACAGTGAAGGAGAAAATATCTCACACTTCAGTATAAACACACACAAACTTAATAATCAAAATTATTTTTAATTGTTTAAATTCAATTAGAAGACCTTGTATGGAAAAAAAAAAAAGAAGCTCAACATATTACTTGTCAAGGAGTCTACGTATCTGTTTTATTTTATTTTGTATAATTATGTGAGTTTTCATTTTTTTAGAAGTTCCATTGCATATTCTTACTCACTCTGAGAATTTTTAATGGCTGATTTATTTCATTTTATTTTATTTTTAATAGACTACCAGGCCTTTCTTACAAGGCTAGTCTTGAATCTTCGAATTTTCAATTTCTAATTACCCGCTGAGAATGGTCAATATTTTCACCACCCAGGAGTTCCATCTATATTTATGGGATAATTGACACAGAAGTTGTCAGAGAAGCTATGCTAATTTTATTCTTTATATACCCAAAATGAATATCCTACATTTTGAGGAAATTGTCTGTTTTCTTAGCTTTATTCAATACATGTAATAAACTGTTGTTGTTCTTGTTAGGTGACATCAAGTCTAAACTGACTCAGCGACCATATGCACAACAGAACAAAACACTACCTGGTCCTGGGCCAGACTCACAATTGTTGTTGCTATGTTGAGCCCATTGCTGCTGCCATTGTTCTAATCCATCTCATTGGGGTCTTCCTCTTTTGCTCTGACCCTCCACTTTACCAGGCGTGATGCCCTCCTCCAGTGACTGATCTTTTTGATAATATATGCAAAGCATGAGAGACAAAGTCTGGACTTCTTGGCTACTATGGAGCATTCTGGTTGTGCTTCTTCCAACACAGATTTATTTATTTTTCTGGCAGTGCATGGTACTTTTAATATACTCCAACACTATAATTGAAATGTATCAATTCCTCTATGATCTCCTTATTCATTGTCCACCTTTCACATGCATATGGGCTTATTGAAAATTCCATGACCCTGGTAGGGTGCACTTTGGTGTTAAACTGACACCTTTGCTCTTCAACACATTAAAGAGGTCTTGTGCAACAGATATGCATAATGCATTGTGTTGTTTGTTTTCCTGAGTGCTGTTTCCATGTTAATTGTTGAGCCTTGCAAAATGAAGTCTTTGAAGACTTTAATCTTTTCTCCAGTTGTCTTGATGTTATTTATTGGTCCAGTGGTGAGGATTTTTGTTTTTGTTACATTGAGGTGTAACGCATACTGAAGGCTGCAGATACCTAGTTTAATTCTCTACTAATTTAATAGAAACTTTCTTTTTAAGAAAGATAAATTATTTAAAATTTTGCAGAAAATATTTCTTATTTCTCTCAAGATAATACTAAAAAAAAAAAATGTACTGGGCTTCATTGTCTTGAATCACTTAATTCATCAATGGTTGTAATGATCTCATTAAATGCAAAGATTAAGTGCTTTAAAATTTTGCCTTAAGAGCAATAATATTATTATTATCACTGTGAAAGTATTTCAGTAATTGAAGTGGAAACTTTATCCAGCTTAATGTTCGCATTTTGTTGTTGTTGTTTTTCCTAACAAAGGAAATAAAACACCCTATTAATATTCTGTCACATTTTCAAGTTATATATAATGAAATTGACTGTCATTTTCTCATAAGATGGTCCTGATAATTTGTATTAGAATATTAAGGAGATGTTTTTACTTGGGGTTTTGCACTATCAGTCTTTTAAAACCTTATAAAAACTGAATCCACTTGTTTTTTTTTTTAACATGCTACAAAGCTTTATTCTCTACCAAGACAACAACAAAAAATTTTCAATCCATTTGAAAAAATTACTGTGGAGATTTTTGGTGGGAAAGGCATTAGTTTGAAGCAAATGTATAAGGTAAGTAACACTACCTGTGGCTAGAAGAAAACATGCTGTGTAAGGATGTTTGTATATAAATGATCTGAAATCTGATATTGAAGAAGAAGGCAAATTGGCCTACTGAACCACAAGAGTTCTTTTAATGGAGGGCTATAGGCTTTAGGAATGGTATAAGACTGTGGCTTTCCAGTCCACTTTGATCATGAGCCTATGCAACTCTAGTCACATAGTAGGACATCACAGAATCAATCTTTCAATTCTATTTCATCTACTTATCTGTGATTGATAACACATCAGAATGTTGATGTTGAAAAAGTGATGAAAAAAAAAAATTAGGCAACCTCAGTTACATATTCAACAAAGTATCCCTAGTAAATAACTACTGTGTATTGCAGGAAAAGTATAAAACAACTGAGGACCAAATGAGGAAATAAGTGTTTTAAAAACCTAGGATTCCAGATTCGCAGAAAGCACAAAGCGGTTTTCAGAATATGAATGAGTACTGAGACTTCTGCTGATGGCCGTTTTCTCAACATCCATTTCTATTTAAATATTTGCTGTTTAGTTTTCCACCTGTCTATATACTTTGCACAGGAGGCCATTGAAATATCAGTTATAAAATTCTGTTCATCATATCTCACAGCTCAAAAGCTGTCCCTCAAAACTTATGAAAAACTTAAAACTTAAAATGAACCCTTTTCAATAGTTTAAGTAAGGAAATAAACACAAACTTTTAACCTCTGTAAAGGTACATTTACAATGTGTATTCACTGTAACCTTGCGTTTTGTAAAACAGTTCAAATACCCTTTTTTTAGTGCAGTGCAACAAGGACCATTTTATATTTAGGTATTTGCATAAGGTTCTCCGCATATACACAGTGAACTGTGAATTGGAGCTTTGCTTGTTCAATAGATGCAGAGGGGCTGGGTGGGGCTCAAACGACAGCTGTTTACAGTGGGGCTACTCAACACTCCTGCATTCAAAACACTTTGAATGAGCCCTGAGACATCTACCTGTCTTCAATCTATTTTACTACACACCGTGGAAGCAAGACCCATGAGGATTGCTCAATTTTGCCATCCTGATGAGTCTAAAATAGGCTGTCTGAAAGCAGGAGACAGGATCTCACTACAGTCAAGAAAGAAGAGCCAAGAGTGAAGCATGTCCTTTGGACCTCGAGATCCATCATCTATCCAGAAGACCAAGCACTGTAGCAGGAACAGCAGCAGTGAAATGATGGGAAAGCAGCAGCAGTAGAGGCAGACACTGAGACTCAGGACAAAGCACGAGACAGAGTAGAGCCAGTGGGCTTCTTGGACAACAGAGGGAGTAAAAATGAGTGCCTTCCATCTGGAGGCTTACTGACAGAGTAGAGTGTCTCAGTGGGAGAGCTGGTTTGCACAGTTGTTGTTAAATACCATCAAGTTGGTTCTAACTCATAATGAACTTGTATGGGGTTTCCACGGAGCAGAGAGTGTGTTTGGACTGTCAACCTTATGGTTTGCAGCCCACTGTGATTCCTACCTACAGTGTCACACCAGTAGTCAGCACTTACTGGGAAAGCTAGGTTTGCTGATCACAGAAACAGAGCTGAGCACCTTCAGGCTGAGGTTTATAGTTGAGTATGGTGTTCTTTGAACATTTTCCACAGTGCCAAAGAAACTTTATAACAACTTGCCTAAACAGGGCATAGGCCAATGAGCTGTGTGGCTGAGAGGTTGAGGATAAGAGATGCTTGCCTTGAGCATGACTGTCTGACTGGAAGAACTGTAGCCTGAGCAATTTGGGTCCTGAATTATAAACAGTTAACTTCCCTAATAAAGCCCATACTTGTGAGTATTGTCACTGAGTTATATGTGCTCATTGCAATGGATTCTGAACCCCAGGACAGATGTAGAATGTTCTGTGAGAGACCGTTGGTGTCATAATTGATAAAGAAGGGTAGAGGAGGGAGACATGTCTGACCTCTTCTGATGCTGAGTTTGACTCTCCTCTCCTCTTGTGATGTCTGAGGAGGTCAGACACCACCCCGTGGTATTTTTACAACTTGGCTTTTTATTTTATTTTATTGCATCTGTCTGTTCACTTTCACCCCTACTGCCAGGTCCTTGCAAGTTCATCAGAATTAGAGTTGATCTACTTTCTGCTTACAGCATATGCTTTTTTCCTTGTTTTTTTTTAAAGAGTAAGCACATGAGTTGGTGTGGTGTGCAGAGTAAAATTGGCTTAAGATAGGTCATAATTTGTCTTTTTGTTGAGGTGCCAATCTGCATTATTCTTACCACTGCCTATGAGGCTAATGTGCAAAATAGGGTATTTATTCAATAGTGACGTTGTTCTACAATGAAACCATATGTCTCAGCTGAGCTCTATTGGCCACCTCTTTGTCACCTCTCAAGATGATGGTTTATTTTAAAGGCCATAAGAGAAATACAGAACAATGAAAACTGAAATGGCAGCAATGTAAAGGATATGATGTTGTACATTATGGTTTGCTTATGTGATCTCCATGGGTCCATGATTCAGGAGAGAACTTAACTATATTGGCAAATTTGGGGATTTGGGGAATTGATAGATATAAACTGTAAACTTGGATGAGCTGCTATCATGTATTTCTATCTCCAATTCTTGTTCCATTAGTTCCCTATGTGTAAAATGCCTCCTCTCTGTTTATATTTTTGTTTTGCGTTTTCATTACTATTTTGTGTTTAAACACAAATAAAATATAAATGCATCCTTGTGTTTATATTATTAAACACAATGATATGTAAAGCTTAACTCTGTCAAAGTTCCCTTTACCACCTCCTCACAGCTACTCTGCAGCAGATTTGGCTAAGGCAATACATCGTTTGATTTCTTTTCTGGTGCTTCCACGAGTGTTGATAGTTGATCCAAGAAGAATGAAGTCCTTGATAACTTCAATCTTTTCTCCGTTGATAAGAATGTTGTTTATTGGTCCAGTGGTGAGGATTTTTGTTTTCTTTACATTGAGATGCAATCCATACTGAAGGCTGTGCTCTTTGATCTTCATCAGTAAATACATTCAGTCCTCTTCACTTTTAGCAAGCAAGGTTGTATCATCTGCATATCTCATGTTGTTAATGAGTCTTCCACCAATCCTGATGCCATGTTTTTCTTCATATAACCCAGCTTCTCAGATTATTTGCTCAGCACACAGGTTGAATAAGTATGGTGAAAAAATACAACCCTGTCTCACACCTTTCTTAATTTTAAACTATTCAGTGTTCCCATGTTCTGTTCGAACAACTGCCTCTTGGTCCATGTACAGATTCCTCATGAGCACAATGAAGTATTCTGGAATACACATACTTTGCAATATTGTCCATAGCTTGTCATGATCCACACAATTGAAAGCCTTTAAATAGTCAATAAAGCACAGTAAACATCTTTCTGATATTCTCTAAATTTCAGCCATGATCCATCAGACATCAGCAATGATATCCCTCGTCCCACAGCCTCTTCTGAATCTGGCTTGAAACTCTGGAAGTTCTCTGTCAATATATGTTTGCAGCTGTCTCTGTATTATCTTTAGCAAAGCGTTACTCACATGGGATATCAATGAGATTGTCCAATGATTTTCACATTCTGTTGGGTCACCTCTCTTTGGAATGAGTACAAATACAGATCTCTTCCAATCAGTTGGCCAGATAGTTGTTTTCCAAACTTCTTGGCATAGATGAGTGAGTGCCTCCTGTGCTGCCTCACTTTCTTGAAAGATTTCAATTTTCATTCCATCAGTTCCTGGTGCCTTGTTCTTTGTCAATTCCATCTATGCACCTTGGATTTCTTCCTTCAGTATCATTGGCTCTTGATCATATGCTACCCCTGAAATGGTTGAACATCAACCATTTCCTTTTGGTACAGTGACTCTGCACATTCCTTCCATCTTCTTTTGATGTTTTCTGCATCATTCAATAATTTGCCCAGAGAATCCTTCAATAATGAAATTCAAGGCTTGAATTTTTTCTTCAGTTCCCCCAGCTTGAGAAATGCTGAGCATGTTCTTCCTTTTTGGTTTTCTGACTCCAGATCTTTGCACATTTTGTTGTAATATTTGGCTTTATCTTCTTGAGCTGACCTTTGAAATTTTCTGTTCAGCTCTTGGACCTCCTCATTTCTTCCATTTGCTTTAGCATCTCTATGCTGGAGAATAAGTTTTAGTATCTCTTCTGACATCCATTTCACCTTTTCCTTCTTTCTTGTCTTTGTAATGACTTTTTGCATTCTTCCTGTATGGTGTTCTTGTTGTCGTCCCACATGTCTCTGGTCTTTGGTCTTTCGTGTTTAATGTATCAAATCTGTTCTTCAGATGATCTTTAAATTCAGGTGGGATATATTGAAGATCATATTTTGGCTCTCATGGACTTGCTTTCATTTTCTTCAGCTTCATTTTGAATTTGCATATGAGCAATTGATGGTCTGTTCCACAATCTGCCCCTGGCCTTGTTTTGACTGATGATATGGAGCTTTTCCGTGGTCTCTTTCTGCAGCTGTAGTCAATTTGACTTCTGTGCATTCCATCTGGTGAGATCTATGTGTATAATTGTCTCTTAGGTCTCTAAAGAAGGTATTTGAAATGAATAAAATCATTGATTTTGCAGAATTCTATCATGCAATCTCCAGCATCATTTCTATCACCAAGGCAATATTTTTAACTATCTGATCCTTCCTCTTTGCTCCTAACCTTTGCATTCCAATCACCAAAAATGATCAATACATTTTGATTGCATGTTTCATCAATTTAAGATTGAAGAAGTTGGTAGAATTCTTCTATTTCATCCTTACTGGCTTTAGTGGTTCGTGTGTAAATTTGAGTAATACTGGTATTAACTGGGCTTCCCTGTAGGCACAAGGATATTATTTTATCACAGACAGCATTGTACCTCATGACTGATTTGGGTATGTTCTTTTTGACAATGAATGTAACACCATTCCTGTTCAATCTGTCATTCTGGCATAGTAAAGTATGTTGTTGTCAGATTTAAAATGGCCAATACCAGTCCATTTCATCTCACTAATGCCTAAGATATTAATGTTTATAGATTCCATTTCATTTTTTTTCTCTTTATAGTGCTCTTTTTTTTTTTTTAATGTTTTATTGTGAATTATATGATAGTTTACATGGGAGAACTTCAGTTTTACCTTCATTCCATCATATATCATCTCACTGCCATGGTTCCAATCCCCTCCATGCATCATCAACCACCCAAAAGGTATAACCTCCATTTCATTTTTGACAATTTTCCTAGAGTCATGCTTCATACATTTGATTATCCGATTATTAATGGATGTTTACAGCTGTTTCTTTTCATTTTGAGTTGTGTCCGTTCAGCAACTGAAGGTCCCGTGGGCTTTATTCCCACTGGCTTTACTCCATTTGCGTCATCATGGTCAACTATACTTTGAGGAGGCAGCTCTTCCCTAATCACATTTTGAGTGCCTTCCAATCTGAGGGGCTCATTTATATCTGGCATTATATCTGACAGTGTTTATATTATATATCTGACAGTGTTTCTCTGCTATTCATAAGGTTTTCAGTAGAAGAATTGATGCTTTTGAGTTATGGCATTGGAGGACAATATTAAAAGTGCCCTGGGCTGTCTAAAGTACGAACAAATCTGTGTTGGAAGAAGTGCAGCCAGAGTGCTCCTTGGAGGCCAGGATGGCCAAACATCATCTCTCATACTTCAGCCATATTGTTAGGAGGGACCACTCACTGGAGAAAGGATATCCTGTTTGGTAAGGTGGAGTGTCAGAGGAAAAGAGGAAGACCCCAGAGAGATGGATTGGCAAAGTGGTAGCTTTTGAGCTCAAGCATGGTAACAATGGTGAGGTTGGCCCAGGACTGGGCAGTGTTTTGTTCTGTTGTACCTGGGGTCACTATGAGTTGGTACTGTCTCAATGGCACCTAACAATAACAACTAGCAATAAAATAGGTAATTTATATTTTCCTGTTTTTACATAAGTAACATAATACCAGAATGTCACCTCCATGAAAGTTGGGGCTTTGTTGTTTTCTGATATAGACAAAGGTTATAAAATATTTTTTGGTACATAGTAAGCACTCTTTAAGTATTCATTAGATGAATATAACATGATTTTATGATTTAATAAATCATGATGACCTTCCACCCCATGGCATTACCTAAATATGTGCCTACCTCATTTTTTTTTTTTTTTAACTTATTGGCATAGTATTAAACAATGTGTGTTGAAGACAAATTCACCACTCTAAACCCTGGTTTTTGTTAAGAAACTTGGTATCTCCTTCAAATGAATTGTTCTTTGGGCTCAGTAACTTCTTATTGGAGCTGACAATGCCGCCATCTTATTCTTTATTTACCTTTTCCCTTTTGGTGCCATTTCTCTCTTGAAAGTGTTTCTGATGTTTGATTTGTTTCTGAAAAGCATAAATGTGTTCCTCCAGTTTTGTTTTTGGTTGATGTTGGATAATAAATAGGGACTGACAAATATTTTAAAGCCAATAAGTATTGATTGTAGGCAATAGAGCACATTGGCACATGGCTATATAGTTGGTGACTAATGATGACTAAGTACTGCACATAAAATACAGTTAGTGAGAAATATTACAAAGCATGACTTACTTTTATGTTATTTTTTGTAATCAGATGCCATAGACTGTTATCATTGAACGTATTTGCACACCAAAAAGCAATGTGAACAGAAAATTAGAAATGCCTCTTGAAAGGCTACTCTCTTTAATTATTAATTAATACTCTCTGTATCCCACTGTCCTCAATTAGGAAAGTTTACAGGAAGATTAGAACTTTCTGAGATGATAAAACTTGGTTTTGTATTTGTAACTTGCTTACTTGACATTTTTAAGATACCTAAAATGATACTCAACCATATCTGTTAAAATATGCAAAAATCAGCATTTTGTCTCAGATTGCATTAAAATTAAATAAAAGTGTAGGTTGATGAAACCTGGAGAAAAGTGTGAACTTCTCCTGCAATTTTGTAACAATTGCTAAGCTAAGAAACTATTTTTTATTCATGGATGAGTTTAAATAATGATGTACCCACATCAAAACCAATATTTTTACCTGCAGGTAAGAGATTGTTTCTGTCTAATAATCTCAAAATATTGCCTTAGCTGTAATTGTTTTCTTGACATAAAAATGATTGAGAACAACCCAATAAAATTTGTTGCTGAAAAAGGATAACATTAAATTAGACCCAACTTTCAGTAAAATAGAACCATATGGTACATTTAATTATAAGTTGAGGAGATATTTGAAGTTTTAACTTAAGTGTTTTACTTACAACATTAACTCAACTCTTTTGCCCAGATGTCTAAAAGCAAACCACAGCATCACAAATACGGACCAAAAAACAACTGCAGAACAGCCACAAAAGAGAAAAACCAGTATTTGATTGCTCATGTACTTGTTCTGCGTTCTAAATACTGCTTAAAATTCAAAAAGTTCACTGGATGAAGTCAATTCATGAGTTTGTTTCCTTCCTCTTCACAATGTAGATTAATTTATACATCTTTGTTTTGTTTTATTGTTTTTACTTAGTCACAAGAGGCACTGTGGATCTAACATCAGTATTGGAATCTGAATTCTGACTGAAAATGCTAGTTTTTTCAATTAACTAATTTGCTAATGACTCTGAAAATACTGAGTGCCTACTGTGTGCCAGGAAGTAGGTTAGATACTAGGGGCTGACAGTGAGCAGAAACTGGCAAGATGCCAGTATTCCTGCAATTTTTTGTTGTTAGTGCCAATGAGTTGCTTCCGACTCATAGTGACTCTATATAGCGTTTCAAGGAGCTGTTGATGAGTTTGAACTGCTTACCTCATGGTTTAAACCAACCTTGAAGTCCAGTGTTTTATCCCACAGTATCACTCCAGGACTCTTGCTGCTGAAAGCTCAAGTACTAGAAGTTGAATATACTTTAACATATGACTGAGCATTTTGAGCCTCAATTTGACTATTTGTAAAATGGGAAAAACAATGATACTAACTTTAGAGAATTATTGCAAGGTATAAATAGGCTAATAATAAATGTAAAGAAATGATATTTTGCTTCTCACATAGTATATATATATATATATATAATTAAATGACAGCTATAATCTCCAACCCTCTCTAACTTCACTGCACCAAGAGCAAAGGGACTTGTAATCCCAGTATGTTAGCCTCCTCAGAATGCATGGCTGAGTATAAACTTGGTGGTGGCATGTACTCATGCTCACAGACATTACATTCTTTGCAGGACAATGGAGATTGATGAGTATGAGGCTCAATCAGGCAGTTGATAGATCCTATGATCCGTACACCTCATATCTTTCTTGGTTTCAGGCAAGATGAACAGGGCCAGGAACAGCCTAGGAAACAAAGTAATCCAGATCATACTGGTGGTAATGGTGACAAACTTGGTGACACAACATCAGTCACTTGAAATGATGACTGTCTCCTCAGACTTTGCTCATATGGACTAGAGGAGGGGAAAAAAAAAACCAAGCATGCTATTCAATAATCTTGAGTAACTGCTCTTTCAACAGTTAGGGATGGCTTTGTTGTTCTCTTATTACTCACTATATTTTATCCCAAATACTTAGTCTTTCTGTTTTACCTTTACTTTCAGCATCATAAAGCTGACAGAGCAGTCAGAGAAACCTATTCATTGTGTGGCCTGTCCAATGAATTACATTTATTTCCAAATTCTGAAAGGTGATTTAAAAACAAACACAAGAGAAGAAAGTATTTTCCTCAGTGCATTACCAGTAGGCAAAAACCTTGGGCTTTAAGTGTGAAAGGAAAAAAAAAAAAATGACATTGACAATTTGAGAAGCATCTTCAACTCCAGATAATTTAATCAAGGTACTTGACCCCAATCATGATTTATTATTATTTCATTTTCCAAATAATAATAATGCCTAGGGGAGAATATCTAGCTTCTACCTTTAGCTAGTTGATAGATGTTCTGGTGAACTGGAACAATTGCTGCTATTTTCCACCTACTCCTTTTTAGCTGGTTTAACAACACTAGTACTTTATTATTCACAGCATCATTAATTAATGAATAAGACAGTTGGTGATGATATTAAGGAAGCTGGAACCATTTCAGTTTAGATTGACACACTCAAGACATTGGCACGATGGATGTTTGTTCAGAAATAGTAAGAGTATGGCAGAGAATCTGGGAGAGAATAATAGATGGCTAATTTGGACCCAACTAATTAGAACATCATCATAACTTGGATGGGGAACAAGCTAGTATTTACCTTTCCTACAAGTATAAAAATGATTTCTGAAGCTATGCCATAAAGCACTGATTCTCAGTAGGGGTAGAGAGGTATCTGTTACCCAGAACATGCCAGATTTGAGAAAGTATATTCAGTATACCTACTTTTTTTGCATAATGCAAGACCAAAAGTAAAGTTGGACAATATGTCTTGACTGGGAGAAAGGGAATATATAGAATATAGAGTGAGAAAGTAATGTAGGAGGCATGTAGAGTGGGAATAAAGAGTCAAGAAATACTTTGAAAGTATAAATTAAATATTTGGAAGAGTATTTGACTTGTTCACGAGAATAAACTATTTTCAAGAACTTTAGTAGCATATATTCCTTTTTTTTAAGTCCTGTTACCATGGATTTTAACAACTGGTATAGCAAAATCTCCTTTTTTTTAATTTTTCATTACTTTTGAGTATAATTGGAGAAAGCGGTGTGAAATAGCAGACAGGGTGCTACCAAGATTGTAATTCTGAGTCTGCTGTTGTGTTGTAGTAAAGTTCAGTAAATGTTGTTGTTTGAGAACATTCTGAGTGTGAGTTCCAGGACCATGGAGAGCTCACTTCTTCCTTGAACCTGTTTACTCACTGTGGGTTCCAGTAACTATTGCTGTGTAAGAGCCAACCTCAAAATGTAGTGACACAAAACACTCAGGTGTAATGGGCATGGATTTTGTGGACCATGTGTTTGGACAAGGCGTGGCTTGTTTCTACAACATGATATCTGTGGCCTTGGCTGGGCAGTATGAAAGACTGCAGGATAAGTTGAACACATGTTCAAGGAGCTGGGATCATCTGGAAATTTTTTACTCATATGTCTGGTGTTTGATGCTGTGTTTGATTGAGACATCAATAGGATGATGATGTCTGTCCTCTCTACATGTCTTCTCTGTGTGGAGCACTTTGGCTTTTTCAAGAGGATGGCAACTATATTAAAAAATGAGTACTCTAAGGGAGCCAATAGAAGCAAGTCTTTAAACTTACATAGCATTATTGTCACTCAAGTAGCAACCTCGCCTAACTTCAAGAGGATAAAACATATATCCTGATTCTGGATGTAAGAAATATTAAAGTCATATTGTAATAACAGTTCATGGGATAGTTTTTATATTATATTTGGCTGAAATTGAACCATAATGGTGAGTCCAGGTCTAGGTGTTTAGACTAAGGTCCATAGTCTCAAGCTTTCCCAAGTCCCTTTCAGATCAGTAAGTCTGGCCATTTTTATGATTGTGAGTTTTGTTACACTCTGTACAACACCTCTATTGGGATCCTTCTCAGATTATTTAGTAGTAGTACCGGAGCAACAGAGCCATGGACGCTGAGCTTCGTTAGTCCTTTGACTAATTGTTTCCATGCATCTTTGATTTTTTAAATTCTTCTTTGCTATAGCTGGAGAGACATCAATAAATACACCTTAGATGGCTGCTCACAAGCTTTAAAGACTCCAGCTGCTAATCTCCAAATAGGATGTACAACACTGCCTTGGTGGATTATGTTATGCCAATCAACTTTGTGTCCCCCAAACTATGGTTCTGAGACCCCAAATCCAGTGACTCATTCCATCAAGGAGTTTGGGACACATTATTGTGTACATCATTGGAAATACAACCTGCCATACTATAATTCATTTCAATAAATGGTTGGTGATGTATTGCTGAGGAAATGTTTTACCTTTATAAATGTTAAAATAAAATTGATAACTGGTATTCAAACAGCTGTAACATCAAGACAATATTGTATTTTCTTCATGTAAAGTTAGATTGTTTTCTTTCCTAGCCCCCAGTAGGTGACTGGTGAAATCTTTGAGCATTTCCTTAGGTTATTGTGATATGAGATCTCTAAAAACTCTGAGTAACAATACATTTCTAGGTAATTGTCTTCCCCAAGAAATTTGTACCCTGGATTAGCCCCTTCTTACCTAAATAATCTTACATGAGTTAGTTAAACTCTCTTTGCCTTAGTTTCCCTGTTGATGAAATAGGTAGTAATAGTAGTAACTACCTAATTGAGTTAGAATGATATATATGTATATATATATATATGTGTGTGTGTGTGTGTTTGTATATAAAGTGTAATACATGTAAAGCAATTAGCACAGTACCTGGAACATACTAAGCAATCAATAAATGTTTGCTGCTATTCTTTAGGGGCGTCCTGGTGTGGCATTGTGGGTTAATGTGCTGGACTGTAAAATTGGTTTGAACCACAAGGTTGGTGGTTCAAACTCATCAGCTGCTCCTTGGAAACCTTCCTGCTACAGGGTCATTATGGGTTGGAACTGACTGGATAGCACTTAACAACAACAACAACATTATTATTTAGGAGGGTCACTTAAACTAAATGAACATATTTATTTCAATGAGTGATATACTAATAGCTGTTTTTCAGAACACCAGAAGAAATATTGAGAGGCAGTATACTGAAGGTTTGGAATGAGTGAGGTAGGTAGCATGAGAAGGAAACTGTGGAGGGAAAACATTTTAAGTATTTAATGCAATTATGGCACATGCTGTGCAGGGTTAACTTTATTCTCTGTCTCCACTAACAATATCCAGTGGAATGCCCACTTCTCATTTATGGGCTGTGTTATTATGTGCTGGGTCTTGTAGCTGTAGTAGAGGTACTTCCTTGGTTCATAGACAGAGACAATGAAGCAGAGGCATCTTCCAGAGAGTTCTTACCTTTGGGTTCTTTTTTATTCCCTGTGATAGTTAAGGTTTTATGTCAACTTGTCTTGGCCAGGATTCCTAGGAGTTTAGCAGTTAAAATGTAGTTATCGGGTAAAAGAGCAGAATAATGTTAGGATGCTGAGTATCTTTTGAATCTTGGTTTCCCTTACCTACCATTGTGAAATAGATACTTGAAGGGGGGTGGGGAGGAATAGCCAGAAACACCACAATAGAAAGCTTGTAAGCCTGTCTTCAGCATATAACTGATTGGAATATCTTAAAGGGGGCTAGGAATTGCCCAGTGAAAGAGACCTTCTGTGGAGTTTATGTATTGCATAAGACCATAGGTGGAAATCAGAACCCCATCCAGAACTGTCTGAGGTGGGGAATTTCCACTGGAAAGGACGAGTAGACCAGCTTGGAGAGGTTAGAAGAACAGAAGATACTTTGTGAAGAAAGACCAGCAGGAAAAGTCAGAAACAATAATGGCAGTATGATGGATTGCTACAAGAACAAGTAAGCTGTTCACCCAGGAGCCATCAAGGCAAGTGGTTGAGTCCCCTCAGAGCAAACTCCCTTCCAAGACTAAGACTCAAGGGGAATGCAGGGACAGGCATGTGGTCTGGCTGGTGACCACATTGCTCTCTGATAAGGGGAAGAGGGGGAAAAAACAGCAATGAGTTTGGGATCTAAGTCCAACCACATTCAATAGACTCCAGTGAACCCGGGTGGAGACCTGGATGGCCAGCAGTATGGCAAGACCCGGGGACTCCTGGGCCCAGAGGCAGTGACATAGCCACAGAGGACTAGAGTGGAGAGTGAAGCATCCAGCTGATATGAAGTAAGGGGAGATGCACAATAACACCCATACTTGCAGATAGTACCCACTTGACCTGGCTTCGATGGCTGGATGATTAGACCTTGATGAGAAGAAGGAAGAAGAGGGAGGGGGAAAAAAAAGATCAACTTACTACAATTCGATGAACTTTACCTGTATGTATGGATGTAGTAGCTCAAAAAAGGGAACAAATCTTTACAGTAAGAATCACTTCCACCCCCTCAGCACATAGTGTTGACAGGGATGGGCTACTTAGACATTGGTTACCCAAAATGGGGGTGGGGGATGGGAGACTATAAAGAAAAGAAGTGACTGGTTTACAAGCTTTCAAGAGGGAGCCTAGTTCCAGACGGGACAGGGGTAGGTAGAAACTCCACTGAATGATTTCCAATCTGTTGGGACCGAGCTGGCGAAAGGAAATGGGGATAAGACTCTTGTGGTATAATAGTGAATAATTGCCATCAGAATTGACCATGAGGGTCGGAAATGTAGAGGTAGATGTTTTTTGACAGAAAAAGAAGTGATTGATTTTGCAGCCCAGGAGCTGAGGTCCCTGGGACCATCAAGTGAGAAGAACGGAGAGTAGGACCCTACCCAGAGAGGCAGTGATGCCAGGGATGGAGACAGAGATGATGACGTGGACAGATGGAGTGGCTGGGGACAGGGGACTCAGGGAGGAAGAGGGGCTGTGTACTGACAGCTGGAGGGGTGGGTGGGGGAGGGCGGGCCTGTGGGGTGTATTCTTTGGTTATTTGATGATGCATGGAGGGGATTGTAATCATTTGCAATGAAACAAAATATGATAGAATGAATGTGAAGCTGATGTTCTCCCATGTAAACCCACATAACTCACAATAAAACTTTAAAAAGTTGAAGTTTTATCACATGTACGATGAGATCTAATATAATGCAATCATCTCCATGATGTGATCTTATGTGATCAGCTCTGATCTGATGTAATTACCCTGCATGTCATCAATCCTCACTTCTATGATGTTAACAAGACCAGATGCAATCTACAGGATTAGTTTGTATTCTGAGTCAACCTCGTTTAGGATATAAAAGGAAAGACAAGTGAGGAGAGCTTAGAGGGTTTTTCCTACCAGGAAGACAGCAGACCCAGGAGTGTAGTGTTTCCTTTGGACCTACAGTCCCTACACTGTGAAGCTTATAGATCTAGGGGAAGATCGATGCCAAGGGGTATGGAGATCTCCATGGAATGCCAGAACTAAAGATGCTGAAAAAAAGACAAGATGAAACAAAATAAAGACCTTTCTCCAGAGCCAACCAAGAGAAAGCCTTCCCCCAAAGCCAGCTTTCTGCTAGTGAACTTCTAGGCTCCTAACTTGTGAGAGAATGAACTTTGGATATTTAAAGCCATCCACGTGTGATATTTCTATTATAGCAGCATTAGTTAACTAACAAATTCTCCAAAGCCCTTTCAGGGGCCACAGATTCAGCCTCAGTTTCTCCTTGCCATTGTTTCCTGTCTGTGTTGTTGTGGTTAAGAGCCCTCAAGTAGATTCCTATTCTACCAAACCTGCATTGGGTTTCTGAGGCTTTTAAATCTTTGTTGGAGCAGAAAAACTCATCCTTCTCCCATGGAGGGGCTGATGAGCTTGAACCAACAACATTATGGTTCGAAGTCTAGTGCTTATCCTATACAGCCATCGTGCTTGCCACCCTGTCTATAAATAGCTCATAATAGTGCTAACTACTATTACCAAAGAATAAATGGTACACATTCTCCTAGCCAGGCCACTACCAAAACTATTGTAATGCTTTCATCACTTCCTCTTCTTTTCTTTCTGCATGAAAAAGTTCTTTGATCTCTAACTAAAAACATCACTTGAAAATCTTGAGGTTAAATTGAAGTCTGTTGGTTTCTCCAGTATTGAGAGGCATTGAGAAACTATTTTTGTGTGCTTAAATATAATGCAATTATGATCACACACATAATCTTTCACAATTGATAATTAAAATTTTAATCTCTATTGGAGGAGCCCTAAACTGTGGCCCTTCAGCTATGGAATAGAAGTCATCTTCATGGCCCAGTTATCAGTATATAGGTGTATGGAGAAACCCTATATTCAGTTGCTGTGAGTCGGAACTGACTTGATGGTATTTAACAACAACTACAAATGTATGGAGGGGACAATGCCGCAGGTGGAGAATGCTCACCATGAAATGCTCAAACAGCCGAGATCAAAGCGTTGGCAAGGAGGATGAAATGGAAGTAAGAACCACAGGGAGAAAGTGAGATAACTGTTGTTGTATGGAGATGACTGCAATCGTTGAGAGGAAACAAAGTGTATGGTTTGTTGCATGTAAAATTGATGATCTGCTCCATAAATATTCAATTCACAATTGAAAGTTTCAAAACATTTTTTTTTTTAAATCTCTATTTCTTGGATTGCTATGTAGTACACCAAAATTGTTAGAAATGTAAAATTTTAGATTATCAGCACCACAGATTATAGAAAATTTTTTATATGGAAATGAATTGTCTTCCAACATGCTATGAAGAAAGAGCAAAGGAGAGGTCAGAATCAGGTCTGTTTTTATCAAAACAATCTCCCTCAAACACACGCACACATGAAAATATCACCGCCGACAAGAACTATCAAAAAATTTAGCCTTAGCAACATAAGGCATTTTCCATACCCGTTTAGTCTTCTTTAAGGAGTCCTCTTGGCACAGCGGGCTAGGTGTTGGACTGCTGGCATTTCAGATGCTTGTCTGCTCCTTGGGAGCAAGAGGAAGCTGTCTGCTCTCGTTAAGGTTTACAGCCTAGGAAACTCCCAGGATCCATATTGTTCTGTTCTATGATGTCACTATGAATCACAATGGACTCAGTGACTGTGGGCTCCGGTTACCTTTAGCGGAATCAGATAACTAGTAAGAACCTGATGAATGGGCTGATTCCTGATGTTGTGTTTCATTTTAGCCAACCTGGAGCTCTAGTTCCCCAAAGTCCCTTCCCTCTGTGTTTTCTATGCTTTGTTTAGTTTGTAAATTTTTATTTAATTCTCATTTGTATTTTCATTTCCTTGCCCAGTGCCTAGACAACAAAAACATTCCGTTGATGAGTAAATTTACAAGCCAAATTATTACATGAAAGTAACAGGCAGAAAATTTGGAAGGTTGAAGTGAAACAGCAACCATTGTGACATGCTGTGGTTCCTAAACACTCAGTCAACCTCTTCACTTTGCTGCTGAGTTCATTGTTTACCTTGTTGGTGCAGCATTCAGGTCTGAAGCTACTCCAGCCCCTGCCAGCTCTTCTGCTATAATTTCCCTGAGTCCTGGGCCAGGTATGTGTGCATTTCTGTGGCAGTGATGATGAATGTGTTGCCATTCCTCTTCTATTTGTTATTCCTGGCATAGCAAAGCATGGAATGGTCAGATTCAAAATGGCCAACACCAGTCCATTTCAGCTCACTAGTCTAGGATGCTGTTGTTGTTAAGTGTCATTAAGTCCATTCCAACTCGTAACGACCTTGTACAGGAATTCTGAGGAGCAGCTGATGAGCTTGAACTGCCGACCTTGTGGTTCAAACCAACCTTGCAGTCCAGCGCATTCATTCACAGCATCACACCAGGACTCCTAGGATATCGATGTTTAGGCATCCCGTTTCATTTTTGACGATTTCCAATATTTCTAGATTCATACTTTGTGCGTTCCACCTTTAGATTCTTAATGGATGTTTACAGGTCTTTCTCTTCAATTTGAGTTGTGCCCCATCAGTAAATGAAGGTCCTGACTTCTTTACTCCATTCATCTCAAGTTCAACTCTACTTGGAGTAAGCAGCTCTTCCCTAGTTGTATTTTGAGTGTCTTCCAACCTGAGGAGCTCATCCTCTGACTCTATATCTGATAGTATTCTATTGGTAATCACCGTATTTCAGTATTCAATATTCCGTTTCAGACAGTTTCCCACTGCTATTCATAAGGTTTCATTGGTTAAATATTGATAAGTAGTCCATCTCGCCTTCTTCCTAGTCTGTCTTCATCCAGAAGCTCAGCTGAAACCTGTCTACTGTGGGTGACCCTGCTGGCATTTAAAATACCCATGACACTGATTTCAGAATCACAGCAACACGCAAGCCACCACAGTACAACAAAGACAGATCTAGGGAAGATGTTCTCTTATAGTCTCAGGGGAAATGTGCTTGTCTCTTCACAGCAAGTGTAGGCTCAGTATTCCTTGGAGAATCACCATATGTTTTAACATCTATGAGCTTCACAGTACAGGAACTCCAGATCCAAAGAATGCACTCCACTCCCAGCTCTACTGTCTTTCTGGTAGTAGGTCACTCTGAACGCTGCTCACTTCTCACTCCTTTTATATCTCAGAAGAAATTTATTCAAGATACAACTTCATCTTGGAAATTGCATCTGGCTTCATTAACATCACAGAAGAAAGGATTTACAACACAAAGGTTAATAATATTGGATCCGAGATGATAACATCAGATCACATCTGGGGCGATTGCTCAAATTAGATCTCATCAGGAAGGTAATAACTGCATCTTAACTACTAAACCATTGAGAATCCTGGCCCAGCCAAACTGATACCATCCTAACTATGTACGTCCCCTAAACATGCTCAGTAATGTCTAATTGCTTCTCTATACTATGCACACACACAATCTTATACTTATTTATTTGTTTAATGTAGCATTGTCCATCTCACTGCTAAAATGTAACTCCCATCACAGCAGGAAGTTGAGTTCGTTTTATTTTCAACTGTTTCCACATTTCCTAACTTAACTGCTTAGAAAACAGCGGGCTACACTTGGTGAATACATAAATTTACTTGCTAAATGCATTAACATATCAACCTGGGTATGTCGACATTTGGAATCACTATTTCTCCTTTTGGAACAGAGAGGAGTTTTCAGGGCACCTTGCTTTGTCTTTGTTAGGTAGTAGCTGTGTAAATATGAACTTGACCTTGTCAGGAAAACTAACACAAGCTTCCTGGACTACACTCACATTTTAAGTTATGTAAGCATATCACTTTTGGAAATTAAATTCAGTAAAAGGCTATACATTTCTGGATCCTCAAAAAGAACTGTGTTTGGGTATATGTTTTTATTTTTTTAATATAGGTTGTAAATGAAAAACAAAATCCTGACCAGGATTATTAATTACTAGAAATATGCACAATTCTTAGAAGTGGTATATAACCTAGTGCAAAAACAGATTGGTAAAATGAAATCAGTGACTGTTGTACATGAGAAAGTACTAATGAAGCTTTATTTTCCTGGATGTTATTTATAGACATGCTTTCATACAGGTACTGTGTCAAGCGGGAAATGTAAAAGGTAGAACTTATCTCCCTGGGTTCACGTAGAAACAGAAATGGCACTGTCTGCTCAACTGTGCTATTTCTGATGTTCTCTAGAGTCACGTATCTAGAACAGAGCCAATAAAAAATCACACATACGCCCACCCACATCATCATTCCCTTTTAAAAAAAGTTTTTATGTCTATTTCTATTGTCTATCAGCAAAGACTCTAACTGTAGTTGGGTACTTGTTACAAAACAGAAAGAAGAGAAGAGCTGGCTTTGCTACAATTGTACCAAAATTATAGTGAATCTCAAAGTATTTTGGCTTCAGAATAAGTTGTCCTTGGACACTACCTGACATGTCCCTGAGAGAATCAAATCAAAACATGTGCTGCAAAACCCTTCTTTTATGTTGGAGGTGGGAGGAAACATTTCCTTTGGTGACTATTTGAATTCACTCATTTATTTGGGGGGGAAAAAAAAAAAAAACAAGAAGAGGAAGAGAAAAACAGTGAAAACCAGAGGTAAAAATATATGGCCAAATTCATTCTCATAGGGAAACTTATATAAATCCTAAACCATATCATTTCCCTCCATGATACATGTCATCGTTGTGTTCTGACGTTATCCTTAATAGGACAATATTATGCTATAAAAATATTTAAGCTTTAAATAAAACTCTTCCTTTTTCCTAATGGGTTTTAATTTCTTGTAGGGATTGTAGTAGGGAAGGAATTATGTTCTTTTATTGATTGCTATGTGTGGTGCTGCAGATTAATGCAATAGACCGCAAGGTCAGTTTGAACTGCAAGGTTAGCAGTTCAAGCTCACTAGCCACTCCTTGGAACCCCTAAAAAGGGTGCCTATGAGGCAAAACTAACTTGACAGCACTTAACAACAACTACAATGGTAGCATTATATAGAGCACTGGCTTTTAGATTGCAGTGTTTAAAAATACATATTCTTTGCAAAACAATAACAACAAGGGTAATTTTCATCTACTTTGTTCTTCCTTCCATCTTCATTTCTATATGGGAAACGAAGAGATTGAATATCAGATACCGGGAAAGTTCTGGGCAATTATACATGTTGCAAGCTCCTCTCCTGGCTTATAAAACATTGCATGGGCTGGTTTACTTATAAGGGTGGTAACTATATGGTCTTCAAGCCCTAGAAAGTTACACACATTAAATGCTTGATTATATGCTGATATGTTCTTGTTGATATTAAGTGGCATAGAGTTGATTCTGACTCATAATGACCCTGGATAGGGTTTCCAAGGAGTAGCTCGTGAGCTTGAACTGTTGACCTTGCAATTCAAACTGACCTTGCAGTCCAGCACATTCACGCAGAGCCCACACAGTACATGCCAATGTAATGAGTATTAATTTTATTTTTTGACATGAAAATCATTAAAGAATTCCTCTTCTTCATATCCATGGCTCTTACTCAAATGAAGGTGGGAAAATATACACTGTCTTAATAATACTATTTGCTTAATTTTTAATTTCACTGAAATGATCTTCAGTGTTTTTCTCTGAACTCTTTTTCAAACTTCAGTCTTAAAAATAAGTAGAAAGCCTGGTAAACCTAGTCAGAAAAGGAGGTGAAGAAGTGGGACAAGTCAGGATCTGGTAATTAATCATACCTGTAATTAATCATACTACCTAGGGCACTGCTTCCAAATTTGGCTGAAGATAAGAATCACCTGGAGCATTTGATTCAAAAAGAAAAAAGAAAAAAAAAAATTGGTGTCTCCAACAGAGACTACTGAAAATGGATCACCAGGGGTCAACAATATATTTAACACTCATGCCTTAAGGATTTATATCATCCACCAAGGTAGGAAGGACTGCTCAAGGTAGTCCATTCTTGGCTAGAAACGTAGGTAGAGACTATAGGGGGCTGTTCAATAACTCATGAAGGGGACAGCAATACCAAATCTGTCAAATGAGGAATTCAATAAGGAACAACACATCATTTCTAACAAGTCTGCGGTATCACTAGAATAATAGTGGTAAAAGGGATCTGCCGTGTTTGAACCCTTTGTTGCAGATACCATGTAACTCTATCTTGTTGGGCTGGAGGTGGGGGTGTCTTCCTCTTTTTTGTTGCCCTCTACTTTGCCAAGCATGATGTCCATCTCCAGGGACTGGGCCCTCCAGATAGCATGGTATTGAAGGAAGAAGTCCAAACTACACTGAAGATATAGGCAAACAGCAACATTCCAGGAACTGATGTAATACAAATGGAAATATTTCAGCCAACTAAAGTTGCACTAAGGAGCTCTGGTAGCGTAGTGGTTACGAATTGGGCTGTGGACCGCAAGATCAACAGTTCAAAACTTCCAGCTATTCTGCAGGAGAAAGATGAGGCTTTCTGCTCTCGTAAAGATTTATAGCCTCAGAAACTCTGGGATGCATTGGAACCGACTCCACAGCACACAACAACAACAACAAAGTTGCACTAGAAGGCACTCAGTCATCTATACCAATAAATTTGGAAGAAAGTGACCTGGCCGACTGATTAGAAGAGATCTACATTTGTGCCCATTAAAAAGAAAGGTGATCCAGAAATCGTCACACAATATCATTACTATAATATGCAAGTAAATTTTGCAGAAAAGAATTCAAAAGTGGTTGCAGCAGTACATTGACAGAAACCTGCCAGAAATTCAAGCTGGATTCATCAGAGTATGTAAATGAAGGATATCATTGCTGATGTTAGATGCATCTTGGTTAAAAGCAGAGAATAACAGAGAGATGATTACTTGTACTTTATTGACTATGCAGATACACTCAACTGTGTGTATCATAACATGAATAACATTTTCAAAAATAGGAATTTCAGAGCACTTAACTGTGTTCACAAGGAACTGCACATTTACCAAGAGGTGATCATTACAACAAAACAAGTAGATACTGAATGGTTTACAATCAGAAAGAGTATGCACCAGAATTGTATTTGTTAACCATACTCATTAAATCTGTAAGCTGAGCAAATAATACAAGAAGGTGAATTATATGAAGAATGTGGTACTGGATTGGAGGAAGACTCATCAACCTTCAATATGCAGATGACACAACTTTTGATTACTGAAAGTGAAGAGGACTTGAAATGCTTACTGCTAAAGACCAAAGACTACAACCTTCAGTATGGATCGCACCTCTATGTAAAGAAAAGACAAATTCTCAGAACTGGGCCAATAAAGAATAATAGGACCCCAAATAAAATCACCAAGACATATCATAATCAAACTTTCAAAAATCAAAGACAAGGAAAGAATCCTGAGAGAAACTCAGGAAAATGAAATATTTCTTACAAAGGAAAAATCAATAAGACAAAATTCTGATTTCTCTGCAGAAACTATACAGGCAAGAAGGTAATGGTATGGCATATATACAAATCTCTGAAATTAAAAAGAAAAAAAAGTGCCAACCAAGAATCATAGAC
The DNA here is from genome assembly GCF_000296735.1 of Chrysochloris asiatica. Classification (NCBI taxonomy): domain Eukaryota; kingdom Metazoa; phylum Chordata; class Mammalia; order Afrosoricida; family Chrysochloridae; genus Chrysochloris; species Chrysochloris asiatica. Next base: position 4,305,800 of record NW_006408639.1, on the reverse strand, counting down.
ACAGCAAAACTATCCATCTAATATGATGTCAGAATTAGAACATTTACAGATTTACAGAAGTTAAAGGAATTTTTAAAAACCAGAAAAACTTTATGAAAAATACTAAAGTGTATTCTTTGGATTGAGAACCACCAATAGCAGACAAAAGCCGGAGATTTACACACATGACACCACCACCCGGAATTCAACCCAGATATAGTACTATTTAAAGCAAAATAAACCTATAAGACTGAAAATAAGGAACCAGAGATATAAATTTATAAGGAAGACAATTACAAAGCAAAAATATGGAACTGTGTAGATACAATACTCCGAAATGATGAGGAAGTCAAGCAGTTTCCAGAGAAAACAGACTGTCTTAAACTGGGGAAGAAATTAATACATTTACAGGATAGTTTCAAAGAAAGGGAATGTATATTCTTATCAAAATAAAAAAGATTGAATAAAAATTAAAACAGCTGCAGTGAAGTAAGCAACAAGAAAACCCACAAATGAGATCTGCTGTGGTTCCGCCCACTCTGTCCAGAATGTTTGAACCAGTCTGGACCTTCCATATACAACACTGCATTTCTAAAGCCTCTGATCCATTTTGTTAATTGAATGTGTCTGTGACCAAATAATCACAGCAACAATAATATGTTTCTCTCTGTTTGGCTTGCAAGGAAACATCCCTGTCTTTCCAGGATTTTTTTTTTTTTTTTTTTTTTTTTTTTTTTTTTTTTTTTTTTTTTTTAAAAAAAACAAACAAAAATAAAGTAGTCACATTTGAATACTAAAAAACAACAACAACAACAAAAAACTACATGGCATCTTCTCAGATCACAATGCTATAACATTATAATTCAACAATAGGAATATTAAGGGAAAAAAATACATGGAAATTGAGTGGGACCTTACTTAAAAGCTACTGGGTAATCAAAAAAATAAAACACTTCCCTGATCCAAATCAGAACTAAACATAACATACCCAAATTTTATGACATAGCAAAAGCTGTGCTAAGAGAAACACTTAGAGCTGTAAATAAACACATTGGAAAAGAAGAGAGAACCAAAATCAACATGTTGACCCAATGTCTCCAACAATGAGAAAAAAGAACATCAAAGTAACTCTATAACACGAGAAGAAAAGAAATAATATAGGTTGGAACAGATACAAATGAAATAGAAAACAGAAAAACTATAGAAAGACAAGAAGTTGATTCTTTAAAAGGATTAATAAAATCGACCAGTCACTGATAAATATAATATAAAAAGGAGAGGATGCAAATAACAAATTGAGATATAATTTTGTTAACATCACAATAGAACATATGGAAATAAATGAATAATAACAATACTACATATAACTGTACCACAACAAATTTGAAAATCTTGAAGAAATAGACACATTTTTTAGAAAAACACAATGTGGAAAACTTGAACAGACCTATAACAAAAGAAGAAATTGATCAAGTCACTAAAAAACACTTATGACAAAAAAGTGTGAGCCAAGGTGGCTTTTATGAAGCATTCAGAGAAGAGCTAACCCCAATTCTACTTAAAATATTACAGAAAATAGAAAATGGGGAAAAACTCCAAACTCCAAGGTGTTATTGAAACATACACACACACACACAAAAGAACCAGGCAAGGATGCCCTTTATCACTCCCGTTCAATACTATGTTGAAAGACTTAGTCAGAGATATGAGACATGAAAGGGAGATTAAAGGCATCCAAATTGGCAAAAAAATAAACAAATAAAAATCAATGTACAGATGACATGATCTTATATATAGAAAGTCACAAAGACTCAGCAAGAAAATTAATGGAACTCATTAAAAGATTCTGGGAAGTGGCAAGGTACAAAATCAACATACAAAAATCAGTCAGATTCCTTTACACTGACAAAGAGAGCTCTGAAAAGGAATGCAAGAAAACAGTACCACAATGGTGGTGATGGTGGTTGTGTGCCATCAAATTGGTTTTGACTCATAGCAACCTTGAATAGGGTTTCCGAAGCCGTAAATCTTTACAGGAGCAGAAAGTCTCATCTTTCTCCCGTGGAGCAGCTGGTAGATTCGAACTGCTGACTACTCCCTAAAATTTACCTCAACATGAAGACAAATAATCTAATTTTAAAATGTGCAGAAGACATGCACTTCACTAAAGAAGATATTCAGGCAGTCTGCAAACATATGAAGAGATCCTTGTGCTCATTAGCTATTGTTGTTGTTGTTAATTGCCCTAGAGTAGTTCCCAAGCTATGCTGTTGTTAAGTGTCATCGAGTCAGTTCTGACTCTTAGTGACTCTGTGTAGGGTTTCCAAGGAGTGGCTGGTGGGTTTGAACCACCGACCTTGTGGTTCAAACCGCCCTTACAGTCCAGTGCATTATCCTGCAGCAGTTCACCAGGACCTTGAATAGGTTTTCAGAGAAGTGGCTGTTGTGTTTGAGCCACTTGCTTGTGGTTAGCAGTCTAGTGTTTGGCCTAGAATGCCACACCTGGACTCCAAAAAAGATATAAAATGAACAACTATGCTATACCTTATCACTCCAGTATCAATGTTGTTATGTGCCATCGAGTCGGTTCCGACCCATAGCGACCCTGTATAGGGTTTCCGAGGGTGTAAATCTTTACGGGAGTAGAAAGCCTCATCTTTCTCCCGCGGAGCACCTGGTAGTTTCAAACCGCTGACCTTAAGGTTCACAGCCCGATTCGTAACCACTACGCTACCAGAGCTCTTTATCAATAGTAAAGTTCAAAACAACAACGCTGGCAACAGTGTGGAGAGATTGAGACCTTTCTACACTGCTGTCAAGACTGTAAAACCACTGTGGAAAATGTTAATATGCCTCCTCAAAAACATTGGAAATAAACATACTGTATGATCTAGCAACCCCTCTACTTAGTATATATCCTCAAGAAATAAGAGTCGTGACACAAATAGTTAAATTCACACTCAAGTTCATTGTAGCATTATTCACAATAATAATAACAAAAATGGAGACAGTCTAAATGCCCATCAATAGAAGAATGGTTTAACAAACTTTGGTACATACACAGAATGGAATAAACAGAATACATAGAGCATGCAATATTGAAGAATAATGATGAATCTGTGAAACACATCATATCGTGATAAGCCTGGAGGATATTTTAGGGAGTGAAATTAATCAATCATGAAAGGACAAATACTGTATGAGACCGTTATCATAACAAGTCAAGGAAAGGTTTTCATGCTAAGAGAAGCATTCTATGATGGTTACCAGGGATGGGAGGGAAGACGTTCCCTGGCTAGAGGATATGCGTTAACTTCGATGCTGAGAAAGCACAACTGCAAGAGGGAAGTTGGCAGGAGAAAAGTAGGTAGTTGAAGACACAATGAGGAGGGCAGGAGTTAAGGGAAATAGAGGTAAATATCATTCAGTGATGGTACTTGGCAGGGATCACAATCATTGAAATGAAACAAAGTGCATAAGTTGTTGAATGTAAAACTGATGATCTATTTATTGTATGAACTGTCACTGAACCCACAATAAATTTTTTGAGACCTAGTCATATTGAGTAGTTGTACTTTCTGGTCTTATTGAGTACTTGGACTCTTTGGTATGGCACTGTAGGATCAGCAATGGACGGTGAACAAAAAGGTCAGCAGTTCAAACCCACCAGCTATACCTCAGAAATCCTATACAGGGTTGCTATGAAATGACTTGATAGGACTTAACAAAAACAATACATTCCCAGCAATGATCCTTACCCAGAAGGGAGGTGACTTGTTCCTTAATACTGAATTATTTCACTACATATTAATTTTTCCCATTTTTAGGCTTCATATAAATGTCTTGATTGCTTAACTCAGTATAATGTAATAAGATTCATTCATGCTGTTGTACATGTATGTATTTTGTTCTTTTTACTTCGTGTTGTGTCTCTGGGCAGTACAAATGGTTGATATGGTCAGTTACTAACCAAAAGTTTGAAGGGCTGATGTCTACCACTTAGGATGGGGGGGAAATAAGCGTGATGATCCAACCAAATCAACCATCAAAACTGTATGGACTACAGTTCTCCTCTGAGGCACGTGGGCTCACTATGAGCCTGAATTGAGTCGACTGGTAGTGAAACTAGAATCCCATTATAAAAATGTACGCAAATAGATAGATTCTGCTGTTGATGGATCTAACCATTTTAAAGTGACTATTTAAATCAGTTTCCCATTTGTTAACAGCGTTGCTTGTTTTAGTTTGTTTGTTTTCACTTGCTGATTTGTAGAAGTTGTTTATTTATTCTGAGAACACTTACTTTTATCAAATATATGTAATTGCAAACATCTTTTCCCAGTTGATAGTTTACCTTTTGATCTTTAAGAGATGTATTTTGATGAATTGAAATCTATGAAGTCGTTTTCATGGTTTCCTTTCATGACTGATTATATTTTTAATATTGAACTTATGTAATATTTCCCTGGCCCAGAGTCTCAGCTCTTGTCTGTCAGTTTGTTGTACTACGGTGGCTATATTGAGCAGTAGACCACTGTCAGATATAGTGCAGGAGGATGAGTCCCTTAGGTTGGAAGGAACTAAAACTCTGGGTGGGGAAAAGCTGACTCCTCAAAGTAGAGTTGACCTAAATAACATGAAAAGAGTTAAGCTTTTGGAGCCTTGATTTGCTGATGGGGCACAACTCAAAATGAGAAGAAACATTGGCAAATATCCATTAATAATTAGAACAAGAAATGTACGAAGCATGAATCCAAGAAAATTGGAAGTCATCAAAAATAAAATGGAACACAGAAAAACATATATCCTAGGCATTAGTGACCTGAAATGGATTGGTTTGGCCATTTTGAATCAGATAGTCATATGGTTTCCTATATCAGGAATGACAAATTTAAGAGGAATAACATTGCATTCATCTTCAAAATGAACACTGTGTGATTTATCTTAAAATTAGATGCTATCTGTGACAGCATAATATGCATACACCTACAAGGAAGACCAATTAATAGCACTGTTATTCAAATGTATGCACCAACCTTTAAAGCACTCTAAAGTATTGTAGAATAATGCTAAACACAAAATTTGCAGCTCAAACCTACCAGCTACTCCTCAGAAACTCTATACATGGTTACTATGAGTGAGAACTGACTTGATAACAATGAACAACAACCAACTCCTTCAGTCATACATTTGTCAAACATGCAATCAAGATGTATTTATTAATAATGACTAGTGATTGAAATGTGAAAGTAGGACACAAAGAGGAAGAAGGATCAGTAGTTGGAAAATATGTCCTTGGTAATAGAAATGATGCTGGTGATTACATGATTGAATTATGCCAGGTCATTGAATCATTCATGACAAATACCTTTTATAAGCAATATAAAAGGTAACTAACTTATACACAGGGACCTCACATGACTTATACACAGGAATCAAACTGACTACATCTGTGGTAAGAGATGATGAGAAAGTTCCATATCAGTAGCCAAAACAGGACCAGGGAAGGACTGTGGATCAGACTATCACTTGCTCATATGCAAGTTCAGTTTAAATCTGAAGAAAATTAAAACAAGTACATAAGCACCAAAATATGACCTTGAGTATATCCCAGCCAAATTTAGAGGCCATCTCAAGAACAGATTTGACACATTTAACACTCATGACTGAAGATCAGAGGAGTGGAGAAATGACATCAGGAATACCATACAGGAAGAAAGCAGAAGGTCGTTAAAACTAAAAGAGAAAAAAAAGAAAAGACAAAGTGGATGTCAGAAGAAATTCTAAAACTTGCTCTTGGGAGTAGAAAAGTAAAACAGACTGGAAGTAATGAAGATGGAAAATTACTGAAGAGAAAATTTCAAAGAGCAACACAAGAAGACAAAATAAATTTTACAATGAAATGTGCAAAGACCTGGAGTTAGAAAACCAAAAGGGAAGAATACACTCAGCTTTTCTCAAGCTTAAAGAATTGAATAAAAATTCAAGCCTCAGGTTGCTGTATGAAGGATTCTACAGTGCAGTAACATAGGATAAGCAAACGACATTAAGGTCAGTTTGAACCACAAGGTCAGTGGTTCAAACTCACTACCCATTCCTCAGTAACCCTACACAGGGTCACTATGAATCAGAACCAATTTGACGGCACTTAACAACATCAACAACCTGGGTAAAATACTAAATAATACAAGAAGCATCACAAGAAATTTGAAGCAATACACAATCACTGTGCCAAAAAGAATTGATCTATGTTCAGTCATTTCAAGAGGTAGCATATGATCAGAAACAAATGGTATTGAAGGAAGAGTTACAAGGAGCACTGAGGGCATTGGCTAAAACAGGAGTCCAGGAATTGATGGAAGAGAAATTGAAAAATTTCAACAAATTGCTGTAGCACCAAAGGTACTCACTTGTGTATGTTAAGAAACTTGGAAGACAGGTACCTGGCCAACTGACTGGAAAAGATTCATCTTTGTGACCATTCCAAAGAGAAGTGACCCAGAGAATGCAGAAGTCATCAAACAATATCCTTAATATCACTAGTAAGCAAATCTTTGTTGAAGATAATTAAAACAGAATTGCAGGAGTAACATCAACAGGGTGCTCCCAAAAATTCAAGCCAGACACAGAAGATGACCTGAAACTAGGGATATCATTGCTGACATCAGATGGATTTTCGTTAAAATCAGAGAATACCAGAAAGATGTTTACTTGTACTTTATTGACTATGCAAGGGTATTTGACTGTGTGGATAACAAACTGTAGATAGCATTGTGAAGAATGGTTATTCCAGAACACTTACTGTGCTCCTGAGAAACCTGTACGTAGGCCAAGAAGCAGTCATTAGACTAGAACAAGGTGTACCAAATGGTTTAAAAGAACAAGAGGATACCAAATTAGGAAAGGTGTGCACTGGCTCTGCATCCTTTCCTTTCACCATACTCCTTTAGTTTGTATTCAGAGCAAATAACCTGAGAAACTGGACTATGTAAAGAAGAATGTGGCACCAGGATTAGAAGAAGACTAACAACCTGTGATATGCAGATGACACAACTTTGCTTCCTGAAAGGAAAGAGGACTTGAGATACTTAATGATGAAGATAAAGGACTACAGGCTTCATTACAATTTGTACCTCAATGCTAAGAAAATGAAAATCCTCACAATGTGGATCAATACGTAACAATGGTAAATGGAGAAAATATTGAAGTTGTTAAAGAATTCAGTTTGCTTGAATCCACATCAAAGCTCATGGAAACAGCAGTTAAGAAATCAAATGATGTAAAACTGAAAAGTTACCTATAAAGGAAAACGAATAAGACTAAGCTCATGGTTTCTCAGCAGAAACCATGCAGATGAGAATGCAGTGGGATAACGTATGCAAAAATCTGAATGAGAAAACAAAAACCTGCCAGTCAAGAATCATATACCCGATTGTCTCCGGGTAGAGGAGCCCAGGACTTCCACTTCTGTGAGGCTAACAGGGCCAGAGACAAGAGTAGAGGCCGAACCCGGGATCTGACAAGATGGCCAGGCTGCCCTGCAGGATTCTTAAGGAAATCCAATGTTTGCTGGCCGAACCAGTTTCTGGCACTAAAGCAGAACCAGATGAGAGCAACACCCGATATTTTCATGTGGTCCTTGCTGGCCCCCAGGATTCCCCCTTTGAGGGAGGGACTTTTAAACTTGAACTCTTCCTTCAAAAAGAATACCCAGTGGCTGCTCCTAAAGTATGTTTCATGACCAAAATTTGTCACCCTGATGTAGACAAGTTGGGAAAAATATGTTTAGATATTTTAAAAGATAAGTGGTCCCAACTCTGAAGATCTGCATGGTTCTGCTATCCATCCAGGCTTTGGGAGTCATGCTTCTAGTCTAGATGAACCATTAGCAAATGACAGAGCGGAGCAGTGGAAGACCAACGAAGCCCAAACCACAGAAAACAGCCAGAGCCTGGACCAGTCTTATACCATGAGTAATATTTAAATGGATTTGATCATCAAGTGTGCAGCCCTTCTTTGTTCTTCCAAGACTTCGTCTTCTGGTGAGTAAATGCACATTAGCAAATCTGACTTGTCCAGATTCACTGTTGGGAAGTATGAGCAGAGGCTGGAAGTATCATCTGGATTGTCGCTAAATGTTTAAAAAAGGTGGCTCCTCTCTGCTTTTATTCATTTCTCCCCATCGTGGTTTAAGTATAAAGCACGTGAATGAAGGGAGTTGTCAGGGTTAGCTGCAGGGGTGTGGGTATTTTTCTTTTATTTTTTTGTTTGAGAGGGAAGGTGTTTTATTTTAAATTTATGGGCTCCTTTCCTCCTTTTTATGGTGATCTAATTGCGTTGGTTAGGTGACCTAATTAGCACTGTGGGCTAATATGCTGGACTAAAAGTAGTTTGAATCACAAGGTTGGTGGTTCAAGCTTACCAGACGCTCCTTGGGAACCTTATACAGGGTCGCTATGGGTTGGAAATGATTCGACAGCACCTAACAATTGCATTGGTTAAAAGTAGCTAGCTAGTTCTTTAGAATATACCCTCTAGCCAAGTCTAACTTGACTTAAATATTGTAGATGGACAAGCTTGATTGTTTCAATCAAAACGGGAACATTAAACAAATATAAGAGCCCTCACTAATAACATTGTGACTTTGCTGTCAAGTGTAGAATCCTTCCTTCAAGAAAAAGCTTGTGACCATTTTGTATGACTTGTCTGGAAACTTCTGTAAATCTTATGTTTTAGTAAAATATTTTTTGTTATTCTAAAAAAAAAAAAAAGAATCATATACCCAGCAAAGCTGTCCCTCAAATTTGATGGCAAAATTGGGACATTTCCTGATAAACAAAAACTAAAGGAATTTGTAATGACCAGACTTGCTTTACTAAAAATGCTAAAGGGTGTTCTTTGGACTAAGAACCAACAACAGCAGACAACCTGAGACTCACATACATGACAACACCACCCAGAACTCAGTCCAGATAAAGAAGCATTTAAACAAAACAAAACTGTAACACTGAAAATAAGAAGTCAGAAATATTAATCCATGTTGAAGTCAAGTACAAGGCAGAAAAAGGGAAGAGTGTATATACACAACTTCCAAATGGTGATGAAGTCAAGTAGATTACAAGGTAAATCATACTGTAACTAAAGATTTAGTAAAACATTAACACAAAAGAAATGAAAATGAAAAGAACACCCACAAATAAAATGAACTCAGCACAGAAAATTAGGTGGAACTAAGAGACCAATTTGCAAATACTGGAATCAGAAAACCAAAAAGGAAGAACATACCCAGCATTTCTCAAGCTGGAGGAACTGAAGAAAGAAGTCAAGCCTCGATTTTGTTATTGAGAGATTCTCTGGGCAAATTACTGAATGATGCAGAAAGCATCAAGAGAAGATGGAAGGAATACACAGAGTCACTGTACCAAAAGGAAATGGTTAATGTTCAACCGTTTCAAGAGGTAGCATTTGTCAAAAGCCAATGCTACTGAAGGAGGAAGTCCAAGGTGCATTGAAGGAATTGGCAAAGAACAAGGCATCAGGAATTGATGGAATGAAAATTGAAATCTTTCAAGAAAGTGAGGCGGCACTCGAGGTACTCACTCATCTCTGCCAAGAAATTTGGAAGACAACTATCTGGCTGACTGATTGTAAGAGATCCGTATTTGTGCCCACTCCAATGAGGTGACCCAACAGAATGCGGAAATCATCAGACAATCTCTTTGGTATCCCATGCGAGTAAAGTTTTACTAAAGGTAATACAGAAACAGCTACTATCATACATTGACAGAGAACTTCCAGAGGTTCAAGCCGGATTCAGAAGAGGCCGTGGAATGAGGGATATCACTGCTGCTGTCCGATGGATCTTGGCTGAAAGCAGAGAATATCAGAAGGATGTTTACCTGTGCTTTATTGACTATGTAAAGACTTTTGATTGTGTGGATCATGACAAGTTATGGACAACATTGTGAAGTATGAATATTTCAGAATACTTACTTGTGCTCTTGAAGAATCTGTACCTAGATCAGGAGACAGTTGTTCAAACAGAACATGGGAACACTGAATGATTTAAAATTAAGAAAGGTGTGTGACAAGGTTGTATTCTTTCACCATACCTATTCAACCTGTATGCTGAGCAAATAATGCGAGAAACTGGGTTCTATGAAGAAAAACGTGGCATCAGGATTGGAGGAAGACTCATTAACAACCTGCGATATACAGATGATACAACCTTGCTTGCTGACAGTGAAGAGGACTTAAAACATTTACTGATGAAGATCAAAGAGCACAGCCTTCGGTATGGATTACATCTCAATGTCAAGAAAACAAAAATCCTCACCACTGGACCAGTAAACAACATTCTTATCAAGGGAGAAAAGATTGAAGTTGTCAAGGACTTCATTCTTCTTGGATCAACTATCAACACTCATGGAAGCAGCAGTCAGGAAATCAAATTACGTATTTATTGCATTGGGCAATCTGCTGCACAAGACCTTTTTAAAGTGTTGAAGAGCAAAGATGCCGCTTGAGGACTAAGGTGCACCTGACCCAAGGCATGGTATTTTCAATAACCTCGCATACATGTGAACGCTGTGAATAAGGAAGACCATAGAAGAACTGATGCTTTTCAGTTATGGTGTTGGAGGAGAATATTGAAAGTGCCATGGGCTGTCAAAAGAATCAATAGATCCGTTTTGGAAGAAGTGCAGCCAGAGTGCTCCTTGGAGGCCAAGATGGCCAAACTTGGTCTCTCATATTTTGGACATATTGTCAGGAGGGAGCAGTCGCTGGAGAAGGACATCATGTTTGGTAAGATGGAGGGTCAGAGAAGAAGAGGAAGATCCCCAGTGAGGTGGATTGGCCAAGTGGCAGCATCGATGGATTCAAGCGTGGCATTAGTAGTGCGGTTGGCCCAGGATCGGGCAGTGTTTCGTTCTGCTCTGCATAGGGTCGCTGTTAGTTGGTACCGACTTGATGGCACCTCACAACAACAACAAGAGATCAGTAGCACCACAAACACAAAAGAAAACACACAGAAAAATGACAGCAATCAATTCATCCCTATGGATAGACTATGAGCACTAGTCAAGAGACAGAGCAGCCTGGGTACGAAATCAGATTCCTTCAATAGGCTGTCTACAAGAGATCCATCAGAAAGATGGAGACAGTCTAAATGCCCATATCAACAGAAGAATTGTTTAAACAAACCTTGATAAAAATTCACAATGGAATACTATGCAAAATTGAGAAACAACAATGAATCTGTGAAACACCTCATAACATGGATGAATCTGGATGACATTAAACTGAGTGAAATAGTTGTTGTTAAGCGCCATCGAACCTATTCTAACTCATAGCAACCCTGTATAAGATTTCCTAGGAGCTGCTGGTGAGCTTGAAGCATCGACCTTACAGTTTAAACTGACCTTGCATTTCAAACTGACCTTGTAGTCCAGCACTTTACCCCATAGCAGCGTACCAGGAGTGAAATTAGTCAATGGTCAATCACAAAAGAACAAAAACTATATGAAACCACTGTTGTGCTAAGTTTAGAAAAGGATTTCTTGATAAAAGAAACAATTTATGATGGTTACTAGGAAGCTGTGGGGCTGAGAGGCGGAAAATTATTCAGGGACTAGTGGGTAGTTACATGTTAATATGGGTGACACGGCAGGCAATATACATCAAGAGGGAGGTTAGCAGAGGAAAGATGAAGGTAGCAGGAGACACAGGGAGGAATGTAATAGTTGCAGTGGTGGTGGTGTTATGCCGTGCAGTCGGTTCTGACTCATAGAGGCCCTAGATATGGTTTCTGAAGCTATAAATCTTTACAGGAGCAGAAAGCCTCATCTTTCTCCCACAGAACGGCTAGTAGTCATGAACTTCTGACCTTGACATTAGCAGTCCAACTTGTAATTGTTACGCTGTTAGAGCTCGTTACTAGTTAAAGTAAATGGAAGTAAATGCTGTTAACTGTTGGTACCTGGAGGGGATTGCAACTATGTAGTGAAGCAGAATGTATGGTTCATTGAATGTAAACCTGCTGATCTGCTCTGTAAACCTTCACTCAATTCACAATAAAAAGTTTAAAACAAGAAAGAAGGAAAATGATGTATTAGACAAATCTGCTGCACAAGCTCTCCTTAAAGTGTTCAAGAGTAAAGATGTCAATTTCAGGACTAAGGTGCATGGTATTTTCAATCACCTCATATGCAAGTGAAAACTGGACAATGAATCAGAAGAGTGGAGAAGAATTGAAGCATTTGAATTGTGGTGTTGAAAGAACCATGGACTACCAGAAGGAAAAACTAATCTTTGTTGGAAAAAGAACAACCACAATGCCCATTAGAAACCTGGATGGCCAGACTATGTCTCTTACTGTGGACTTCTTGTCAGGAGGCCCCAGACCAAGAAGGACATGATGCTTGGGTAACTGAAGAAGAGAAAGACCCTGAGATGGAGCGACACAGTGGCAGCAACTTGAGCTCAAACATAGCAAACATTGTGAGAACGGTCCCAGATCAGGCAGTGTTTCAATCTGTTGTGCATTGAGGTGCGATGACTCAGAACCAACTCAGTGCCGACAAACAATAACAACAAGGACCTCAAAGTCATGAAGTCATTCTCCTCTGTTTTCTTTTAGAACGGTTCTTACTTTATATTTTATATTTAAGTCTCTGATTCATCTTGAATTCATTTTTGTGTGTGTTGTGAGATATTGTTGTTGTTAAGTACTGTGGAGTCAGTTCCGACTCATAATAACCCTGCACAGGGTTTCCGAGGCTGTAAATCTTTATGGGAGAAAACCTCATCTTTCTCCCATAGAACTGCTGGTAGTTTTGAACTGCTGACCTTGAGGTTAGCAGCCTGATTTGTAACCACTACGCTACCAGAGCTCCTTATGTTGTGAGATAAGGTTGAAAATTCTTTTTTCCTCCAAATTTTCCAAGATTTTTTCTTCCATCGAGTTATAGTGCCATTTTGTAGTAAAGTTACAGAAAATTTGGTTTTTTAACTTCTGAACTCTGTCATTGCTCTACCTGTATATTCTTGCACCAAAACCACAATGCTGTAAGCATTATATTTCATGTTGAAATAAGAGGGAAAGTCAAAAATAATGCTGCTTGTGTTCCAGTGCATACATTCACAGGTTTATTTCAAACAAAATGTGTATAAACATATTTTTGTGGATGATTGCCGACAAGTTCTCTCGGTAATATATTTTCTTAGTCTATCTTGTTAGTATCTCTTCAATTGATACAGTGGTTTCTGAGGGAATCTGTTGAGCCAGTTCAGTTCAAAACAAATAATCTGAGAAGCTGTGTTGAATAAAACAGAACATGACATCAGGATTGAAGGAAGACACATTAATAACCTGTGATATGCAGATGAGCCAACCTTGCTTGCTGGAATCAAAGAGTACTTAAAATTCTGACTGAAGAAGATCAAAGACCAAATCCTTGAGTATGGATTGAACGTCCATATAAAAAAACACAAAAATCTTCACAACTGGATCAATAACAAACATCACAATGAATGGAGAAAAGATTGAAGTTGTCAAAGACGGCAGTTTGTTTTGCTCCACAATCAACACTCATGTAAGCAGCAGTTAACAAAATAAACAAGGCATTGCATTCAGCAAACGAAAGGCAAAGTACTTCTTTAAAATGTTCAAAAGCAAAGATATCATTTGGTGGAATAAATTGCATCTTATCCTAGCCATTGTATTTTCAATAACTTCATATTCTTTGCACCACTTGTAATCATCCAAGAATGTTACTTTGTGTGTATACCTATTCTTGACTTTTTTTTTTTAAAAAAAAGATAGGCAATGCAATTCACCACAGTGTCCTCTAGATTCACCCCCATTGTGTTTCACAGACTTACATGTTATTGTTGCAAAGTATTCCAGTGTATGTACGTACCACAATTTGTTTATCCATGATCTCTTTGTGGGCACGTAATTTGTTTCCAACTTGTTGTTGTTGTGAGTAATGCTGCAATGAACAAAATAACGTAAAGGTTTGTACTTTATTCTTTAGTTACATTCCTAGATAGTTTTCAATTGCTTCCTGAATTTTATCATAAGTACAATAGATTATTTTAAATTGACTTATATTAGAAGATGCTGAAATAGTCACTTACATATTCTATTTGTTGATTATTCTGTTTTCTCCTTTAATATCTTCATCTTAATGCACTGGACCCCAAAGTCAGTTTGAACTGCAAGGCTGGTGGTTCAAATCTGCCAGTCACTCCTCGGAAACCCTATACAAGTTCTCTATGAGTCAAAGCTGACTTGTAGGCACTTAACAACAACAACAATCTTTTTATGTATCTTTCTCTGCCTTGACTTCTTGCTCTAACCACGGCTTCCAGGAAAAAATTGAATATATGTAAGGAGACCTGGATGCATTGGACTGCTCATTGAAAGAGCAGTTCGAATCTACCATCCTCTCTGTGGGAGAAAGATGAGGCTTTTTACTCCCATAAAGATTTACAGCCTCTGAAACCCTATAAAGGATTGCTGTGAGTCCTTCACTTGATGGCGTACAGGAGCATGAGTTGCTATGAACCGACCTGATGATACGTAGCAACAGCTGATGCCGTGTAAGTGGGTACCGGGTATTATTTGTTACTGCATAAGACTTTTGCAATATTAGTATAATGCTGGCTGTTTGTTGTTTTTGTTTTCTTATACTCTTACTTGATTCATGATGTTCCCTTCTGGATGTAGTTTATAACTATAGTGAGAAATTATTATGAGCAAGTGTAAAATTTTATCAGATTTATTTTTTCTTACACATATTACACAACCATTTGATATTTCTGCTTTAGTCTGTTACTATGGTGACATAAATTTATGGTTTCTGAATGTTAATTTGAAGTTACATTCCAGGAATAGTCCCTAATTGGTCATGATGCATTATAATTTTTATTTATTTCTGGATTCAGCTGGCTAATATTTTGTTTATGAATTTATGTCTGTATTTATTAGTAATATGGGCCTGTACTTTTCTTTGTTTTATTTAAAAATCATAGTGAACTGGCCTGGGAAAAGAAAATGAGAAATATTCCCTCTTATGCCGTTCCATAGAAGAGTTTATTTATAATCTATGTTAATTCTTGTTGAAATTTTTGAAATAAATTTTCATTGTACTCTCTAGGCCTAAATCTGTCTTTCTGTGAAGATGTAAAATTATAGATTTTTATATATTTATTATTTAATATTGTTGTTGTTAGGCGCCATCGAATTATTTAATGTAATACTACTCAATTTTTTCTCTTTCCCTAGAATCAGTCTTTAAAACATGAATTTCTCAAGGAATTTAAGTTTCATAAATTTTCAAATGTATTTGAATAAATTTGTCTGAAATATCCCTTATTTTAAAAATATATAATGTCTGTGATGGTTGGTTGGTTATAATTATGTGCCATGGAGTTAGTTCAGATTCACAGTGAACCTGTGTAGGGTTTCTGAGGCTGTACATTTACAGGAGCAGAAAAGCCTCATTTTTCTCTTGTGGAACAGCTGGTAGATTCGAACTGCTGACCTTCATGTTAGCAGCCTGACTCATAATTACTATGCTACCAGAGTTCCTGAGGGTCTGTGATCCTATTTTTAATTTATATTTCTGGTAAATGTAATTTATATTAATTTTCTCATCATTCTTTGGCAAGAGAATTTTTAAATCATTTAAAATAATTCTTTTAGGCCTTATTGATTTTATTCATTGTATGTGTGTGATTTTCATTTGATAATTCTCAAATATATTTTCTTCCTCCTACATTCATAGGCTGAATTCACTATTTTATTTTATTTTCTAGCTTTATGATTTGAATTTCAACCTTTCTTCATTTTGCATTTAAGCTCTTAAAGCTATACATTTCCCTCTCTGCACTGCTTTGGAATCCTGGTGCGGTGTTGAAGGTTAATGTGCTGTATTGCAAGGTCGGTTTGAAACACAATTTCTGCAGTTCAAGCTCACCAGCCGCTCGGAAACCCTATACAGGGTTTCACTTACATATGTCTATTTCCAGGTACTTCAAAATACAAATAATTAAAATTAATTGATTGCTTATAAATTTAGGATTGTTTTATCATCTTTTAAATAGGGCATTTATCATTTTAATAGATAAAATCTCTATCTATTAAAATTATTTTCTTTTAATTTATTTTAACATCTGTAAATAGAATTAGTTTTATTATTTTTTTCTTTCTAATTCTTACACCACTAATTTTATATCTTTTATAGATATTTCGATAATACCACCAAAGCATTGTTAAATAGTTGGGGACACAGTGGTTATCTTTGCCTTGCTCCTGGTCTTGTTAATGACTAGAATTTTCCCATTAAATACTATGATTGCTTTTGAATTGAAAAATCTATATGATCCTGTAAATGTAACAAACCAGCCATATTTTCTCAAGAATTTTTATTAGCAATAGATGTGGTATTTTATAAAAAATATTTTTCAGGATCTCTGGAGATAAGTCTATGTTTTTTCCAATAGATGTGATTATATAGTGAATGATACTAATAAAGTCCTTAGTATCAAAGTCACCACTCATCTGTCAGGTTGTCATCCTGTGGTGGCTTGCACGTTGCTGAGATGCTGGAAGCTGTGCCACAGGTGTATTTAATACCAGCAGTCCATATATAGTGGACAAGTTTCAGTTGAGCTTTCAGACTAACACAGACTAGGAAGAAGCAGAGACAGACTATTTCTATATTTCAGAACTCGATTAAAGGAAGATTTAAAAAAAAAATTGAAAAAGGAAATGGGTAAATTGCTACAATTTGATGAACCTGACCTATGCTCATGGAGGCAGTAACTCTAAATACCAACAGAAAGGGAAGGAGTTTTCACATCAACGCTATTCCCTCTGTACACAGGGTAGATGGGCAACTTAGACATTGGCTATCTAAAATGCTGTTGTTGTTAAGTGCCGTGGAATCGGTTCCGACTCATAGCGACCCTGCACAGGGTTTCCGAGGCTATAAATCTTTACAGGAGCAGAACGCCTCATCTTTCTCCCGCGGACCGCTGGTAGTTTCGAACTGCTGACCTTACGGTTCACAGCCCGATTCGTAACCACTACGCTACCAGAGCTCTAAAATGAGGGGACGATAAAGGCATGAAGCGACTGGTTTACAAGGTTTCAAAAGGAAGTTTTGTTTAAGAGTATAGGGGAAAAGAAAGAGTCCCCATTGAATAGCTGTCATCTTGTCTAGATGGGTCTGGTGAAAAAAGATGGGGATAGATTTGTATGATTCAATAGTGAATAATTGTCATCGTGACTAATTGTGACTATCACAATAGTAAAGGAAGAAGTTTTGTAACAAAAACAGAGGAGTTAATCTTATTGTCCAGAAATGGAGGACCCTAGGACCATCAAGGGAGAAGAGCACAAGCAGAATGCGGGACCTTATCCAGAGGAGCAGTGACACCACAGACAGAGGCAGAGATGGGGGCATGGAGAGGGGGAGTGGCTGAGGACTCTAGATTCATGGGAAGAGAGGGACTAAGAGCTGGTGGCCAGGAGGCAGTCTTGCAGAATGTGCCCTTTGGAGGTGTAAATTATTACATATGCCTGAGTGTTTTCGTTTATAAAAAAAAACTAAAGTGAATAGAGAGAAATACTGTTAACTGATGGTACATGGAGGGGATTATAACCATTGTAATGAAACAAGGTGTATAATTTGTTGAATGTAAAACTGATGATCTGCCCTGTAAACTTTCACTCAATCCACAATAAAAACCTTAAATAAAAAAACAGAGAGAGACATAAAAATAACTTAATACAACATTTCAAAGGGCAGCTTATGAAGACAAAGTCAAATATTATAATGAAATGTGTAAAGACCTGGAGTTGGAAAACCAAAACAAAAGAGCACACTCAGCATTTCGCAAGCTGTGGGAACTGAAGAAAAAATTCAAGCCTTAACTCGTAATACTGAAGGATTCTAATTGTGGCACTGCAGATAAATGCATAGGTCTGAAGTGTCTGGTGAACCACAAGTTTGGCGGTTCAAGCTCATGAGCTGCTCCTCAAAAACCCTATACAGGTTCACTATGAGTCAGACTCCACAGAAGTTAACAATTGAGTCCTGGTGTGGTGCTGTGGGTTAATGCTCTAGACTGAAAACTCGGTTTGAACCGCAAGGTTGGTGGTTCAAGCTCACAAACCACTCCTCGGAAACCCTATGTAGGGTTGTTATGGATCGGCACCAACTCGATGGAACTTAACAACAACAATAGACAAAATATTGATTGATGCAGGAAACATCAAGAGAAGATGGAAGGAATACACAGAGTCATTGTACCAAAAAGAAGCAGTCAATGTTCAATGATTTCAAGAAGTAGCATTTGATATACAGCCAATGAAACAACTAGAAGAAGTCCAAGGTGCACTGAAGTCATTGGCAAATCAAAAGACTCTAGGAAGTGATGGAAAACAAATTGAAATCCTTCAAGAAACTGATGTGGCACTCACTTACTTATGGCAAGAAATTTGGAAGAGATCTACCTGTCCAGCTAATTATAAGAGATCCATATTTATGACATTTCCAAAGAGAGGTGACGCATGGAATACAGAAATCATCAGAAAATATCATTAATATCACATGCAAGTAAAATTTATCTAAAGATAATGCAAAAATGGCTGAAACCATACACTGATAGAGAACTTCCATGGGTTCAAGCTGGATTCAGAAGAGGATGTGGAATGAGGGATGCCATTGCTGAAAGCAGAGAATACCATAAAGATGTTTAACTGTACTTTATTGACTGCATACAGGCTTTTGATTATGTGCATCATAATAAGCTATGGACAACATTGCCAAGAATGAATATTCTGGAACACTTAATTGTGATCATGAAGAACCTGTGCACAGATCAGGAGGCAGGTTTCAAACAGAACAAGGAAACATCAAATGGTTTAAAATTAAGAAAATTGTGCACTAGTGTTGTATCCTTTCACCATACTAATTTAATGTGTATGCTGAGCAAATAATCTGAGATGCTGGATTACATGAAGAAGCACATGGCATCAAGTTTGGAGGAAGACTCATGAACAACCTGTGATAGGAAGATGATAAACTATTGATTGCTGAAAATGAAGTGGACATAAAATACTTACTGATGAAGATCAAAGACCATACACAGCCTTGGGTATAGGTTGCACATCACTGTAAAGAAAACAGAAATCCTCATAACTGCACCAATAATAACATCAAGATAAGTCAACAAAAAATTGAGGTTGTCAAATACCTTCATTTTGCTTGGATCAACTATCAACACTCAAGACACAGCAGGCAAGAATTCAAATAACGTATTGCATTAGGCAAATATGCTGTACAAGACCTCTTTAAAGTGTTGAAGAACAAAGATATCACTTTGAGGACTAAGGTATGCGTGATCCAAGTCATGGTATTTTCAACATCCTCAGATGAATGTGAACATTGGAAAAATAATAAAGAAGACCGTGTTAGAAGAAATGCAGTTAGAATGCTCCTTAGGAACCATAGTGGTCTCTCATACTTTAGATAGATCAGGATGGAGCCATCTCAGGAGAAGGACATCATGCTTGCTAAAGAGGAAGACTCCCAACGAGATGGACTGGTATGGTAACAGAAGCAAGATTGGGCAGTATTTCATTCTGTTGTACATAAAGTTGCTATCAGATGATACTGATTTGATGACACTTAACAACAGCAATTCTGGAATACTTAATTGTGCTCATGAGGAATCTGTACATAAACCAAGAGGCAGTTGTTAGAACAGAACATGGGAACACTGAATGGTTGGAAATTAAGAAAGGTGTGTGACAGGGTTGTATTCTTTCACCATACTTATTCAACCTGTATGCTGAGCAAATAATC
>NW_006408639.1:4270115-4285002 GCF_000296735.1 Chrysochloris asiatica | reverse complement strand
TGTGCCCTGTAAACTTTCACTCAATGCAAAATAAAAACATTTAATTAAAAAAAAAAAAAGAAGAAGACTTAAAATATTTACTGATAAAGATCAAAGAGCACAGCCTTTGGTATGGATTGCATCTCGATGTAAAGAAAATAAAAATCCTCACTACTAGATCAATAAACAGCATTCTTATCAACAAAGAAAAGATTGAAGTTGTCAAGGACTTCATTCTTCTTGGATCAATTATCAACACTCATGGAAGCAGCAGTCAAGAAATCAAATTATGTATTTATTGCATTGGGCAAATCTGCTGCACAAGACCTTTTTAAAGTGTTGAAGAGCAAAGATGTCATCTTGAAGACTAAGGTGTAGGTGACCCAAGCCATGGTATTTTCAATAACCTCATATGAATGTGAAAGCTGGACAGTGAATAAGGAAGACCGTAAAAGAATTGATGCTTTTGAGTTATGGTGTTGGAGGAGAATATTGAATGTGCCATTGGCTGCCAAAAGAACCAGCAGATATGTATAGGAAGAAGTGCAGCCAGAGTGCTCCTTGGAGGATAGGATGGCCAAACTTCATTCTCATACTTTGGACATACTGTCAGGAGGGAGCAGTCGCTGAAGAAGGATATCATGTTTGGTAAGGTCAGAGAAAAAGAGGAAGACCCCCAACGAGATGGATTGACCAAGTGGCAGCATTGATGGACTCAAGCGTGGCAACAGTTGTGAGGTTGCCCAGGATCGGGCAGTGTTTCATTCTGCTGTGCATAGGGTTTCTGTGAGTTGGTACCGACTCGATGGTGCCTAACAACAACAATGACAATAACAACAAGCAACATGAATTTCAAACCATCCATGAATTTCTGACATAGAACCAACTTGGTCATTATATATATATATATTTTTTTTTTTTTTTAAATTTGATGTTGTATCCTTGTTCCTAATATTTCATGTCAGAGTTTTGATTTGTTACCCATAAGTGCTTTTGTTTGTAATTTCTTTTATTGCTGATATCCATATAAGGTTTTGGGGAGCATAGTGGCTCTGTAGGATAAGCACTGAACTGTGAAACACCAAGTTGGCGTTTGAGCCCACTAGCCATGCATGGGAGAAAGATGTGGACTTGTACTCCTCAAAGCTTTACAGACTCAGAAAACCTGTACAAGATTGCTATGAGTAAGAACCGTCTCCATGGCACTTAACAACATGTAACGTTAATGTACTAATATTAATAAGTGTGTCATAAATACAGTATGGATGTGTTTCTTCATCTTCTATTTTCTGCAATAACATACTTTTATTGCAGAATATAGGATGTGAAGAATTGTTCATAATGACAATTGATTAATGGGTGGTAGTCCTTGTATGGTGCTGTTAGATAAGCATGGACTACTAACCACAAGGTTGGTGATTCAAACCTATCAATCGTTTAACAACAACAACACTATTTCTGTTTCTGCTGTACAAATTGGTCTGATAACCAATTCTTTAAAAAGCACTGTTTCTGCTTTTTTTCAAATGTATTTTTATAGTGCGATACAGAGTAGTTTAAGGAGCTCTGGGAGAGTAGTGGTTACAAATTGGGATGTTAACCTCAGGGTCGGCAGTTTGAAACTACCAGCTGTTCCACAGGGGAAAGATGAGGCTTTCTGCTCCCATAAAGATGTATAGCCTTGGAAACCCTGTTCAGGGTCGCTATGAGTCGGAACCGACTCCATGGCACATAACAACATCAGAGTAGTTTTTTTTTTTTATGATTTCAAAACATTTTCTCTATGTTGTTACTAACTTCTGACCATTTCTTATTTTGTGTATTTTTGTTTCCTCCCTTTTTTCTTAATATGCTTGGTCTGACTTCTGTTACATATGTTATGTTATCATGTATTATACATATTATGTATGTTATTGAGCATATGTAAGGAGCTCTGGTAGTGTAGTGGTTACAAATCGGGCTGCAAACCTCAAGGTCAGCAGTATGAAACTACCAGCTGCTCCGCGGGAGAAAGATGAGGCGTTCTGCTTCTGTAAAGATTTACATCCTCAGAAACCCTGTACAGAGTCACTATGAGTCGGAATCGACTCCACGGCACATAACAACAACAACATTGAGCATATATGCTTTCCTGCGTTTTAGTCACTGTTACTTTTACTGTGCTTCATTGTTTATTTCTTGTGTCTTCAAAACCTGGGGTATTTTTGTTGTGTGGGTTTTTTGTTTTGTTTTGTTTTTATTGAGTATTGGGTGAAGGTTTAAAGAGCAAATCAGTTTTCCGCTAAACGATTTTTACATATTTTTTGTTTTATTTTAATTCACACAATGTAATATCACTAATGCTACTTCTAAACTGTGTTTCCCACTTCCATTGCACAAAGGTTGTGGGTTGGGGTGTTGTGTTAAGGTGTCGGGCTAGGGTATTAGGATAGCATGTATGTGTTAGGAAATCAACCAAAATGTTGATGGCTGGAACCTACCAGCCAGTCTGAGGGAAAAAGATGAGCTACTGCTCTTTTGTTCTGACATCTAACCTTTTCCTATTTGCTCTGTTGTATTTGGTATGCTTTTATGCCCATATGTTATCTATACAATAATCAGTAAACTCAGTTAAATGTCTTCATTTTCTATCCTTTCTCTTTTTAAATTACCATCTTTATGCTTTGTCAAAATACATAATGTTTCTTATGTATTTTTGCCCATGAGCACATTATTGCTTTAGACTTTATTATAGATGTAATAGGATATTCTCAACTTCACTCTATTTGTTATCATTTCACCAGTGGTTTCTTGTTTCAATTTAGCTCACACACCCACAAACAAATATGAGGGCTCCAAATGTTGGTAGAAAATGGAATGATATATATTGGAATTTTTTCCATGGACAATTTAAAGTTAATTGTTGTTGTTAGGTGCCATGAATCGTTATGCACAGCTGAACGAAACACTGTGCAGTCCTGGGCCGACCTCACTATTGCCATGCTTGAGCCCATTGATGCTGACACTTTGCCAATCCATCTCATTGGGGATCTTCCTCTTTATTTCTGACCCTCCACCTTACCAAACATGATATCCTTCTTCAGTGACTGGTCCCTCCTGACAATATGTCCGAAGTAAGAGAGATGATGTTTAGTGATCCTGGCCTCCAAGGAGCACTTTGGCTGCACTTCTTCCAACACAGATCTGTTGGTTCCTTTGGCAGCCCATGGCACTTTCAATATCCTCCTCCAACACGATAACTCAAAAGCATCAATTCTTCTATGGTCTTTCTTATTCACTGTCCAGCTTTTGCATGCATATGAGATTATTGATAATACCATGGCCTTGGGTCAGGCACACCTTCCTCTTCAAGCTGATATCTTTGCTCTTCAATGCTTTAAAAACGTCTTGTGCAGCAGATTTGCCTAATGCAATACAATGTTTGATCTCTTGACTGCTGCTTCCATGAGTGTTGATAGTTGATCCAAGAAGAATGAAGTCCTTGACAACTTCAAGCTTTTCTTCATTGATAAGAATGTTGTTTATTGGTCCAGTGGTGAGGATTTTTGTTTTCTTTACATTGAGATGCAATCCATACTGAAGGCTTTGCTCTTTGATCTTCATCAGTAAGTATTTTAAGTTTTCTTCATTTTCAGCAAGCAAGGTTGTATCATCTGCATATTGCAAGTTGTTAATGAGTCTTCTTCCAATCCTTATGCCATGTTTTTCTTCATATAACCCAGCTTCTCAGATTATTTGCTCAGCATACCTTTCTTAATTTTAAACCATTTAGTATTCCCATGTTCTGTTCAAACAACAGCTTCTTGGTCCATGTACAGATTCCTCAAGAACACAATTAAGTTTTTCAGAATACTCATACTTCACAAATGTTGTCCTTAGCTTGTCACGATCCACACAATCGAAAGCTTTTGCATAATCAATAAGGCACAGGTAATGTTTTAAAGTTCATAGACTGCTAATTATATTAGCTATCCTAAATCTAATATGTTTCCTCCATGCATCAAGACTGTTTTTCTTAGGAAGCTAGTCTCTTGTGCTATGTTTTAGAAAATGCCTTTATAGATAGTTATAATCCTCTTCTTTCAAGCATAAATTCCCTCACCTGCACACAGGCATGTTATATAGGCTTCCAGTTTTTCACTGTTTTTCTAATAGAGTAATCAACTTGAAATCAGCTATGTTGTAATAATCAAACTCAACACCCATAATTTAGTTATTGGCATGCAAGATGCTCAATGCTAGGTAGCAAGGTTGGAGTTGGGTGGAAGGATGCTATTCTTATATTAGTAAAAAGTAAGAACTGAATAGAATGTAAGAGAAAAACAAAGGAACGGGTAAGTAAACCTGTTTCTGAATTGTTTAGCAAGATTGTGTTTCCTGGTGAAAAAAATAGCAAAAATGGGCCAGTTTTTAGAGTTTTGATACAGAGCAGGATTTTGTTGTTGTTGTCAAATGCTGTTGTGTCATTTCTGGATCATAGCAACCCTGTTAGGGATTCCAAGGAGCAGCTGGTGAGTTTGAACCACCAACTTTTTGTTTAGTGTTTCAGTGCTTATCCTACAGCACTAGGTTCTTAAATCCCCAATATGCACAAAGATGGTGATGAGGCTGTGTATAGGATTGTATCCACAAGAGGGGATCAAATGCTTTCAACTCTGAAAGAAGGTACAACCTTAGAAAATTATAGGAGATTTGCTTTTTAGTTGATGATACTAGGTAGTCTGATTTTCTTTAAAGAGAAAGACTTGAGTAATAAGCCAATTGTATAGCAACAAAGAGCCGTTTTGCTTAACTGGAATTTACTATAAAAAGTCAAGGATAGTTACCTAATCCTCCAGATCAAAGATTCACTTAAGTCAAGGGGGTGGGGGCTCTAAGATTGAAGTGCCCTAATTAACATAGTGCTTATTAATTATAGACTTCAAAAACTTTCATTTTCAAAGTTTAGAAGCACTGCTGATGACCTTAATATGTCTTATTATGCACATCTTTACCTCACCTTGCCACTGGGGAAGAACATATTTTAACTCTGATCTGCTAGCTCAAGTATTAAACAAACCAGCTTTTAAAACTTCCTAGGTCATTTTTCCCCTTAGAGGGTATGACAGGAACAACAAATATAAAAAATAACAGGTTTTTTTTAAAAGAACCTCCTTTGTCCTTCCTAGGCAAGTAGGACTTGTAGGATTATCTGTGCCGTTTCCCTGTCTGATTCTGGAACTCTTGTTCACTCTGGTGTAAATGTGAAGGGCAAGCCAAGGATCTGCATGCAGAGACGATTATTTATGGCTGAAAATTTAACAAATGTAGAGGATAAGTCAAAAGAGGAAGAAGAGCGTGGATATTATTAATTATAAAGACATCTGACAATTATTAGGCACTTACCATTTACCAGGTACTCTTGTTAAGTACTGTCCAGGAATTATTAGCTCATTTACCTTCATGATTACCCTGAGGGTACTGTGGGAGACACTATTAATTATCTACCCATTATGCCCTTCCCCAAAATTTGTTTGGCACAATGTCCCTGTGAAAATTTCTTGTTTTACAAGCTTCCTTTGTAAAAATCCTGAAAAATGAGCTGTTAGTAAGTCACCTGAGAGTTTTGAGGAAAGCTTATACTTTAGGTATTGTTGTTGTTAAGTGCCATCTAGTCGATTCCAACCTATAGCGACCATATATAGGGTTTCCAAGTAGCAGCTGATGAGCTTGAACTACCGACCTTGCAGTTCAAATGACTTTGCAGTCTGACGTATTAGCCCACAGTACTAAGTGTACCTTTTACCTTCTTCTGTCCCTTCCTTCTTCTGTATTTAGCTGTGAATAAGGTGACTGATGTTGTAGCAACCACCTTTTGAATGTCAGAGATAGATCCAGAATCTTACCAAGCACAGAGTATGTATGAGATTATTCTGTTCCCAAAACAAGACCAGCAGCCCCCTACTGCCAGATTTCTTATGATGTAAGTTATAGGTACATAAAATTGTTTAATAAGCAATAGACTGCCTATTGTTACTGTTTTCTTCATAGCTAAGTAGCAATAGGAGCCATCCCCATTGGACAAATGAGGAAGTTGTCTCATAGATAATTAAAATAGCTTGCCCCAAACTACAGAGGTGGATGCTGGAGATAAAATTGATGAGGGACTTTGCCTTAATGACCTGGAGAAATAGATTTTAAGATTATATTTGGGACAGAGTGTTTTTCAGCATCATCTCCAGGGATTCCGTGATATATTGATATGAGAATGTGAAAAAATAGCAATTTTAAGAAGGTTTGCTTCCTATGATAAAGATACATTCTCTTTGGTATTTCTTTTAAAGAAATTGTGGTAAAGAATCATATGTAATTTATTTGCTTTTTCACTATTAAACAGTGGTTTATATTTTGATGATATCATACATAGAGAGCATTTAGTACATGTCTGGTATATTTTAAGCTTTCAATTACAGTTTGTGGCAATAGCTAATGTATTGATAATAATGCTATAAAGACTTGCTGACTTAAAATACAAAAACAGATACACATGGTGTACATGGGCTAAACAAGACCCTCAGGGTTCATATGTAAGAAAATCTTTTATTCACTTGCAACAGGAGCATGTTTAGGAGATATAAATACAATGCCAAAACCCAGTTGATAAAGAACAAAATGCCCCAACACACACACATATATACACCAAGTTTAAGTAATTAATCAAGTCGAAACATCTTTGTCTCCTATTTTTCCTCAGTCCAGAAAACATATAATGTGTATGATTACATTGCCATATTTAAATATACAAATAATTTTTACTGAATCTAAAATGAACTTTCAAAAATATTTAAAAATATTTATCATGAGCAAGAGTCCTGGTGTGCCACTGTAAGGTCAGCTGGTTAAACCCACCAGTCGCTCTTGGAAACCCTATTCAGAGTCATTATGAATCAGAACCAACTTAATAACACAATAAGAGTAACAACAAGGAGTCCTGATGTGGGACTGTAGAAAAAGCATCGGACTGCTAACTGCAAGGTCAGTGATTCAAACACACCTGCAGTTCCTCAGAAACCCTATACAGGTTTTCTGGATTTAAACTACAAATATTTTGGAACCCACTCAAGGGTGCATAACAACAACAAAATGTGTGAAAACACTTGTGGTCATTAGCTAGGTTCATAAGACATGGATTCCCGTAAGAAGCTTAGAACCAGGTAAGAGTTTTGTTGTCCTTAATGTCAAATTGATTCCGCTGCATGGTGACAGCATGTATGCAAAGCAGAGTTGTGCTCCAGAGGGTTTTCAAGACTATCATCTTTCAGACATAGATTTACAGACCTATCTTCTGATGTGTCTCTGAGCGGATTGGCACGTCTTATCTTTCACTTAGTAGTTGAGCATTTACCTGCCTGTGCCACCCAGTAACTCAAGGTAGAAAAGAATGTATGTTATCATTACAATAATGTAATATTCATATTTTATTATATATCTTAGATATTTGGAAGATTCCAATAAAAACTATCAAAAAGCAATAATGGATCCATTGTGAATGTATACAGAATAAGTGATCAACTACACTCAGAGGCAGGAAATGTCTTTTGAGGACGTTGTCTTTTGAGCTGATGATGGTAGGATGTATTCTGTACATGCAGATATCAACAGAGTAGGGGTAAGAAGGAAAGGCAATATTTACTAAGCATCCAATATCGATCGAATACTCAGCTAGTTGTTTGTTGATGCTGTACTACTGAAGATTTGGAAAGATGTTCTAGCTTTAAGAAATCTAAGATATTTTGTCAGACTTCAGTATAAATTAGAATATGTTTTTGTGGTTGAAGAGTAACAGTGCATTATTCTTTTAGCGGACAAAAAACCCAAATACAAACTCTGTCAGTGAAGTGAAGGATGGTCTGAAAACCTGAGGGTATTTGAAGGAACAATCAGGAAACAGTTGGTGTTTTCTTGTAGCTGGTTGTATTTTAAAATAAAATAGCTCTTTCCTATTAAACACGTGGATCCTGGTGTGGCGCTGAAGGATAAGTGATGAATTGCTAACTGTAAGGTTGGTGTTCAAACCCATAAATCACTCCTTAGAAATCTTATACAGAACTGCTATGAATCGGAACCAACCCAATGGTACTTAGAAACAACAACGGCATGAAACATATATTACAGATATGAACTCTGTGGGATTAAATAGTTTGAATAAGATAATACAAGTAATAAAATAGAAAAGATAAAATAGTGTCCTTTGGACCATATTGGAGATCTGGTATGGCACTGTAGGTTGAACACTGGACTGCTAGGTCAGTCTGAACTACAAGGTCAGTGGTTTAAACCCTCTGGTCACTCCTCATAAACCCTATGGTTGCTCTGAGTGGGAACCAACTTGAGGGCACTTAACAACAACAAGGGATGTATTAAGTGATATCAATGGGAATAATTAGCATTAGAAATAATTTTAGAAAATTTTGTCACAAATTGACAAGCTATTCAAGAAAATCAAAGTTGAGCTAATCATTTCCATTCTGGATGAAACAGGAGTTGCCTGTTGTTGAGCTAGGTGGATGTTAGCTATGGTTGCTTTTGCTGTTGTTGGCTTTGTAGAAACCCCATTGTTAGACAATAGAACAGTTCTGTAGGCTTTTCTTGGTTATAATCTTTATGAAAGCAGATGCCAGGCTTGTTTCTTTCATGGTGGTGGTGAATAGATTTGAACCACAAACCATTTGATTACCAGCCAAGCACAAATCGTTTGCATGACCCAGGAACACTGATATTAGCTATGTTTGATCTAAGGTGAGAGCTCTCCACCAATCCAGAAAAAAAAACAATGAGTGCTGTTGAAAGCCACTTAATGGATGTGAGCTCAATATAGAATAATATGAAGAAGGAAAAGAAATACACTGAAATGGCAGTTTACAGAGAATAAAGGGAAAAAAACCCAAGAAGCAGAGACAGGATGTATCTTTGGGAATCCCTCCATACAAAGGACTTGATGAAGAAGAGCATCTTTATAAAAGTTGAAGTCATAGTTTCAGTAATGTTGTGGTATAGATTCTTGCATCTGATAAGTCATGCTTGATGAAGCAGATGACATAAACTGAGGGCGTCTCACCACAAACTTTTCTTCTTTCATTGCAATTTTGGCATTACTTTATCATTCATGTACACTATTTTAAATTAACTTTCGAGGTATTTTTTTGGAAAGTGGCCTGATTTACCAGTGGAAAACTTAGTTTGGCTTTCCAGGGAATATTCGTTAAAAATGTGGGATTAGTTGCAGAATAAAAAGAAGATAAATTTGCAACAAACTTTCTCTGCTGGGGATAGGGAGAAACAAACAAACAATCAAACAAACAGAAAGAAACCCTGTTTCCTGTATACATTGGACAGCATGTGTCTTGATGGGAATATGAATGAAAGGAAGCAGGTGTTTTGTCCTAACACACCTACCCGTCTGTCAAGGTCAGTATGACTGAAAACAGAAAATGATACTAAAGACTTCTCGCCTCCCGATTCCCACTCCTGCTCTTTACATGAAAGTAATTCTTAGAAATTGTTTCAGTAACTAAAACTACCTCTTCCTTTTCTATAACAGGTACAAAGAATTTCTCCTGGCCTGGCTTTGAATACTTAATTTCTGAGCACATCTGTTTCTCTTCAGGAGTTAACTTTTAAAAGTAACCTTTCGGAAGATGAAAGGGAGACATGAAACATTTTCATTTTCTTGAACAATCTTTCCTCCTTTCTCTCAGGAGACAGTTGTACCTGGGAGTCCACTGGTTCACTTTAAATGAGTGCTACTTGTTTCATTTAAAATATCAGAAAGAGTGAAAACAAGGTTGTTTGTATGCAGACACACAACTCAAGCAGGTTTTCTTTTAATTTGTGCCAATTAGTTGACCAGGAGAGTCTAAGGTTCCTGTTTGTTACAAAAAAAAAAAAAAAATTCCTGACTACCTACTCCCCTGAACACTGTCATTTCCAATCCCAAATTCCAAGTCTAACGTTTATGTTTACCATTTTACTGTCCAACACTTGTACTTTCTCTTTTAAAATTAAAGAGCAAGAGGATTAATTGCAAACATAATTATGTAATGAAGGGACGCTTCATGTGGTATGTAGTTAATTACAGCTGCCCAATTATACCTCTACAAAGGCAACTCTTTGTACTCACTTCCCGCTGTCCTTTTAAAAAATGTTGCTGAAAACTATTGGAACAAATTGATTTTTACACAATTAGTAGATTCAAATCAGATGATTTACTAGATCATAATTAATTTGATGTTTACCTCTCCCTCCACCAGGCTTTGTGGTGTCTCCTGGGATGGGGCTATGCTTTGTTTTCTCATTAGTCATCCTACAAAGAGCTCTTCATAGGGCCCACAGAGCACAGAAGAGATTGCTGACTTCTAATCCTTTGCTAGGAAATATTTGTGGGGGCCAGATTAGCAATCATAGATGTCTTGCCTCTTACGTTTTTTGTTGGTTTGCAAAACTGAAAACACTGGTTTTTTTGTTGTTGTTTGTTTTTTTCAAAAACAATATTGTTTCTTCCCTCCCTTGCTTTTTGGAAGGCAGTCAGGTTTGTGCTCATGTGACAAAGTTGGAATGGCCACCATCTGGTGCCATAGTTCACATGACCCATCTGAGTGGAACAGGATTAGGAGATAATATTGTATTCAAGAGCATAGAAACACTTATATTATGATAATGGGGGCCTGGTTTTCTGGTTGTCAGAGAATATATATATAGATACTTTTCGACCTTGTGGTTCACAGTTGAGTCCTGATCTTATAGCACCACACCAGGAGCTCTGAAACTTACATATGTATATATAAAGACAAGTTTATGGAGTCCCGGTATGGTGCTGTGAGATAAAACACTACACCGTATAGTTAGTTTGAACCACAAGGTCAGCGGTTCAAACTCACCAGCTGCTCTGTGGAAACTCTATACAGTGTCATTATGAGTCAGAACCAACTCAAAGACTCTTAATGACAACAATATATAAGTTTCAGTATTTTCACTTCTCTAGAGAACCCATCCTAAGACACTTTAATTTTCCTTTTTTGCCATAGAGCTTTTAATTACATTTTTCCCATGAACTATTGAAGCAGGCCAGACCCTCAAGGAAATTTCCTTTCTTTTGACTGTCTGTTCATAGTAGACCTCATCATAGAGTTAATTATATTACATCTCTCTATGTCCATAACTACCTCTCAGCTGCCAAATCACTGAGAATTTCTGGTCCCGTCAAGATGACACAAAACCTTAACTATTACATAAAGGCAAAGAAAAAAGTAAAACCCTCTCTATTTACAAATGATATGAACCTATACATAGAAAACCCCAAGACTCAGCAAGAAAATGGTTGGAACTCATTGAAAGAGTCAGCAAAGTCACAGGGTACAAGACAAATACACAAAAATCAGTCAGATTCCTTTACAGTAATGAAAATAGCTCTGAAAAGAAAATAATGCAAACACTACTGTTTACAATGCTGTTGTTGTTGTTAAATGCTGTTGAGTTGGTTCTGACTCATAGCGACCCTGTAAGAGTTTCTGAGGACGGGCTGGTGAGCTTGAACTGCCAACCTTGCTGTTCACACTGACCTTACAATGCAGTCCATTAATCCACAGTAGCAAACTAGGACTCTGTGTACAATCGCCACCCAAAAGATGAACTACTTACGAATAAATCTAACCAGAGAAACTAAAGATATTGTACCCACTTTTTGTGTCCCCCACAAATGACTCACTTCACATATGCAATCAGCAGTAGCGTTTATTGATCTCAGAAGAACACAGCATGCGGTGGGTCTACCATCCGAATTGGTGGTGACCCAGAAAGCAGGCACACAGGCCTTTTTATAGTCAGTCAGAGGGAGTTTCCCACGGTAGTATGCAGCTTCCAAACTTATTGGTCATATCATGCAACTTTCAAACTGATTGGTCAGTGTTGGCTACTTGAATCTTATCATCTCTAATTTGGGTAAGCTCTCCTTGGGAGAGGTCATCAGTGCCAGATGTTGGCAGGTGTGTACCGGTAGGTGGAGAGGAATGCCTTT
This sequence comes from Chrysochloris asiatica, assembly GCF_000296735.1. NCBI lineage: Eukaryota > Metazoa > Chordata > Mammalia > Afrosoricida > Chrysochloridae > Chrysochloris > Chrysochloris asiatica. Next base: position 4,272,971 of record NW_006408639.1, on the reverse strand, counting down.
AGGGAAGAGGAACTGAACTTTTCAAGCAAATATTCTGGTTAGGGTCTTCCTGGTTCTTCATAGACCTATACAAAGAAACTAAAAACAGCACTACTACAAGAAGCTAAGCAGTCCTGGTGTGGCGCTGTGGGTTAATGTGCCAGACTGCAAAGCCATTTGAAGTGCAAGGTTGGTGGTTCAAGCTCACCAGCTGCTCCTCAGAAACCCTATACAGGGTCGCTATGGGTCAGAACTGACTCAATGGCACTTAATAACAACACAAGAAGCTAAAAGAGACATACAAAAATGAAAGAATATGCCATGTTTAATGGATGTTGTTGTTGTTGTTAAGTGCTGTCGAGTCAGTTCTGACCCATAGCGACCCTGTACAGGGTTTCCGAGGGTGTAAATCTTTACGGGAGTAGAAAGCCTCATCTTTCTCCCGTGGAGCAGCTGGTAGTTTCGAACTGCTGACCTTGCGGTTCACAGCCCGATTCGTAACCACTACGCTACCAGATGGATAGGAAGACTTAATACTGAATTTAAGTGAAAATGTCAACACTACCCAAAACAATCCCAATCCAGATTCCAATGTTATTGTTTAAAGAGCTGAAAACTGATCAGGAACTTTATATGGAAAGAAAGTGACCCTGGCTAAGCGAAGCATTTCTTAAGAAGAACAAAGTTAGCGGCTTCTCACCTTCTCATCTCAAAACCAACTACACAGCCACAGTGCTCAAAACAGCCTGCTATTGGTAGAGAATGCAAGTGTCAGTGGGGCAGAGTTGAAAAGCCGGATGTAAAGTCATCCACATATAATCAGCTGGTCTTTGACAAAGGACCAAAACACACTAAATGGGGGAAGAGATAGTCTTTTTAACAAACAGTGCTGACAATACTGGAAATCCATTCGCATAAAAATGAAACAAGACCCATATCCCACAACATATCCCAAAACTAACTCAACATGATTTAAAGACCTACATGTGTAACCTAGAAGTATAATGATCATCTATTAAAAAAAAAAATAGGGATAAGATCAAGGACTCTGACAAATTAGATGACAGGAACATCCTAAAAAGTACACACTCATGTGCATCAAAAGGTTCTACCAAAAAAGGATAAAAATGAAGTCACACAAAGGGAAATTTTTATGCAGTGAAATCTTGAACAAGCAACTAATCTCTAAAATTTATAGAAAACTACAACACCTTTATAAGAAGAAGACTAATATCCAATTGAAATTTGGAAGAGGGCATAAACAGAGAACAAACATTTCACCAAAGAAGACATTCAAGTGGTCAACAAATATCTGAAGAAATGTTCATGATCATTAGACATTAGAGAGATACAAATTAAAAAGAAACTAACAAACAAAAAAGCAAAGAGTTACCCTCTCACACTAGCATTAATAGCAAAGTTAAAAAAACTGAAAACAACAAACGTTGGTGAAGGTGTGGAGACTCTAGGGCCCTCCTACATTATTGTGGAACTGTAAAATGGTGCAAACACTGTGAAAAATAATATGGTATTTCATCAAAAGTCTGGAAATAGCAATACCTTATGACACATCAATCCCTCTGCTTGGTATAGATCTGCAAGAAATAACAGCCATTGAAGAACAAACAAGATGGCGGATCAGGTGGAAGTGCAGTGAGACGCTCCATCGGTAATATCACAGAAAACCAGACCAAGCAGGCTCAGGGAATGGTGCCAGAACTCTGAACCACATACAAAGAAATGTTTAGAATATTGGAAGGCTTAAAGCTAGGGGAAATTGTAGCAAATGCAAGAAATCCATTGATTTCTAATTCAAGAGCTCAGCTGATTCCAGAGCTGCCATCTTGGGAGAGACCAGGCAGGGAAGGATCAGAGCAGCCATGGATGCCTTACAGAACCATGGACATCTTTTTTTTGTATCTGTTTATGGGTCTCTCACTGTCTTTGCACCTCCATCTGGTTACTAGAAGGGGTGTCTGAGAGAGTAGACACACTGCCCCTACCCCCAGAGGGTTCCACTACACATGTGCACAGATATGGAAATTTAAAGTGACCGTTTCCACTTAAAATCAAACAGCAGTGCAAAACGGCCACATCTGTCCCTAAACTGTTTATCACTAGGAAAAAAGGCCTGAATGGAGTTTGTGGAGTGGGACAGGCAGATTAAAAAGGAAATATGCCAAAAATTAAATCCTGAGTTAGGTCTCAACAACCAAGAGTGGCATCTTGAAATTTCTCAGGGAGAAGACTGAAAAGGGAAGCTCATCTCATGGTCACATCTGCCTAGAGGCAATCAGAAAGCATTAAAAAATACCAAAATACACACCCATCTAAATATTAAGGCCACAGATAACTCCTGATTATGCTAAAAAAACAGAAAAAGATGACCATATCAGCACATGTCCAGAAATGAGATAAAATGACTAAGCAAATGAGCTGGAAGTAGACCTACACTCCATACTGGAAGATGGGCAGGATTTGGATATGTCTGAGAAGGAATTCAGAAAAATGATTATAAAATTATCAGAACACTATACAATGGAGTTGAGAAAAATAAGGAAGAAGTCAGAAAGCACTACAGGAACAATCAAATAAAATAGATACAGCATTGGAAACAATTCAAAACCTACAGAAAGAGGTCCAAACAATTAATAATAGAATATCAGAAATGGACAATACACCGAAAAGACAAAGGAGTAGAAATGAAGAGATGGAAGCCAGAACTAGTGAGCTAGAAGATAAATCTCTCAACACTATTAATACAGAAAAGAAAGCACAAAAAAAAAGGATAAAAAAATCTGAAGAAGGCTTAAGATTCATGTTGGATAACATGAAGAGGAATAACATAAGAATTATTGGCATTCCAGAACAGGAACA
>NW_006408639.1:4256488-4269692 GCF_000296735.1 Chrysochloris asiatica | reverse complement strand
AGTTCTGTGCACTGAGAACCAACAGAGAGGGAAGAAGTCTTCACATCAAGTATCAATGCTATTCCCTCTGTGCACAAGGTAGATAGGGACGGGCAACTTAGACATGGCTACCTAAAATGAGGAGGTGATAAAGGCACGAAGTGACTGGCTTCCAAGATTTCAAGAGGGAGTTTAGTTTAAGAGAATGGGGGGCGGACGGGGGAGTGTCCCCACTGTATAGTTTTCATCTTGTCTAGATGGGTCTGATGAAAAGAGATGGGGATAAGATTTGTATGATTCAACAGTGAATAATTGTTATCATGACTAATTGCAACTGTCACAATTGTAAAGGTAGAAGTTTTGTAACAAAAACGGGAGTGGTTAATATTACAGTCCAGAAGCAGAGGATCCTAGGACGATCAAGGGAGAAGAGCACAAGCAGAATGCGGGACTTTATCCAAAGAAGCAGGTCTGGAATGGAACTCATCTTCATGGCCCAATTTTCAGTCAAGTAGTCGATAGGTGTAAAGGACGAAAAACAACTCTAGTAAGGTATACTCACCATGGAAGAGTCAACCATTCAAGATGAAAAGGACAACATTTACCTAAGGACGTATTAGAGAAGGAATGAGAAGGAGGGTTGACTAGAAATAAGAACCGCAAAGAAGAAGTAGGATAACATGGAGGGGTTGAAATCATCGAGTTAAAACAAAGTTGATGATTTGCTGGATGTAAAACCGATGACCATCTCTGTAAACCTTCATTGAATTCACATCAGCAACAATGAAGAAAATTAATTCAGGAAAGAACCATCAATAGTTGCTAAAACTAGTGGGTGGAAATAGGATGGGAAATAGCATTTTACATAATCTGAAAATATCTGCACATCCAAAAATGCCAATTGTTGATAATAGAGGTGAGAATTTCAATGTCGTGAAACCTGATTGGCAACAACATAGTCAAATGACCAAATGTGACTAAAATCCCACTACTACTAATGTGACAAATCCAGATTTACATGCCACCAAAAGGAGCTCTGGTAGCGTAGTGGTTACGAATCAGGCTGTGAATCTTAAGGTCAACGGTTCGAAACTACCAGCCGCTCCGCGGGAGAAAGATGAGGCTTTCTACTCCCGTAAAGATTTACACCCTCGGAAACCCTGTACAGGGTCGCTATGGGTCGGAACCGACTCGACGGCACTTAACAACAACAACAATAGGAATCAATGAGCAAAACTTGGCACACTTCTATGATATTCCTGCCAAGAATGCATAACTTGAAATTGTTATCATGACTAATTGTGACTGTCATAATTGTAAAGGTAGAAGTTATGTAACAAAAATGGGGGAGTAATTAATCTCACAGTCCAGAAACAGAGGACCCTAGGACCATCAAGGGAGAAGAGCACAAGTGGAACATGAGACCCTATCCAGAGAAGCAGCAACACCAGAGATGGAGGCAGAGATGGGGACATGGAGAGAGGGTGCAACTGAGGACAGAAAGTGTGGGACTGAGAACTGGCAGTCAGGAGGCAGACTTGCAGAATGTGCCCTTTGGTGGTGTAAATTATTATATATGCCTTATTGTTTGAAAAAAAAAAAAAAAGCAGCTAAAATGAATAGTGAGAAATACTGTTAACTAATGCTACATGGAGGGGATTATAATCATTGTTATGAAACAAAGTGTATGATTTATTGAACGTAAAACTGATGATCTGCCCTGTAAACTTTCACTCAACTAACACTTGTTGTTGTTATGTCCCATGGAGTCGATTCCAACTCACAGCGACCATGCACAGGGTTTCCGAGACTGTAAATCTTTGCGGGAGCAGAAAGCCTCATCTTTCTCCCATGGAACAGCTGGTAGTTTTGAACTGCTGACCTTGAGGTTCGCAGCCTGATTCATAACCACTACACTACTAACAATAAAAACTTTTTTAAAAAAATGCATAACTTGAGAGTCTAATTAGGTGGGATCATTAGATAAACCCAAATTGTGAAGCATTCCCAAAATGACTGATTTTTAAAAACAGCACAACCAAGATAATCAAGTCCAGGCCTAGAACTGTCCCAGACTGAAGGAACCTAGAGAAATCTGACAACTGAATGCAATGCATAACCTCACATTGAACTCTTACTATCAAGAAGATCACTGTGATAACAAAATATGAATGAATGCTATGGGCAAACGGTATTTGCAAAGGTTATTTGCAGAACTTTTCTAAAATTTTGATCACTTCGTAAATGAAAGCAAAAAGAGAAAATAAAAACAATGATGTTAATGTAATATCTTTATGAGATCTTTTTTATATAAAATGCTATCTAATAGAAAGGTACTGATCAGTGCAAATATACTGCCTACCAGTGCAAAGGTCTGTGGAGTAAAATCTGGATAGTTTGTATACGTGTAGAAGTGCTCTGGAGTCCTGGTGCAGGATAAATTCTGGAGCGCTATCCTTAAGGTCCACCTTCCAAACCCACCAGCCACTTCTATGAAACCCTATACAGGGTTGCTATGAGTCAAAATGGCCTGTTGTTAAATACAACAGGGAAATCAGACTGTGAGAGGACTGAACTTTTGGGGATCTGGGTGGTTGTAAGTGAAGGCCTAAGAAGAATGCAAAACAATTCACCTCTGCTGTTTTTCAAATGTCTGTAAAATAGACACACCCAGAGGATATTTGAATTCTTGTGTTCTGGAACACTGATGGGACGCTCAGAAGCAGAGAGGGAAGGGAGATATTCAGTAACCATTAGCTGCTGAAGGCCTAATATGTGTCAGACATTGTTCTAAGCATTGGGGATACATCAATCAACAAATGAGTCCAAAGACAGGGGATTCCAGATTACAACATGCATAGAAATTACTCACAGAGCTCCTGGTTTATTTCTTTAGAGGGGAGCTCTGGGATGGTTACTGTTCACAAGCGCTTGCAGGTAGTTAACACTATTAGCACTATTAAAAGTGCAGTTAAAGTTGTTGTTATTAAGTGTTGTGGAGTCTGTTCCAACTCATAAATGTCCTGTATAGGGTTTCTGAGGAGCATCTGGTATGTTTCCACTACTGACCTTGTGGTTCAAAGTACAGTGCTGATTCTATAGCATAATAACAAAGTTATAGTAATACCAGAAAGGTATCTGCCATAATCTTGTTTCATTCTTAAAACAGTCCTATGAATTAGGTATAATGTTGGTTATGCTCTTATAAATAAGTAATCCTGGTGGCGGTCGTGTGCCGTGGAGTCGGTTCTGACTCACAGCGACCCTGTATATGTTTTCCAAGGCTATAAATCTTTACGGGATTAGAAAGCCTCATTTTTCTCCAGCATAACCACTGGTAGTTTCAAACTGCTGATGTTGACGTTAGCAGACCGATGTGTAACCACTATGCTCCCAGAGCTCCTAGACTTAGAGAAATTCATGGTCTTATTCTTGGTTAGACAGCTAGCAACAGGCAGATTCAGAATGCTAATCCAATTCTGTCCAACAATAAAGCCAACGCTATGCTGTCCGTTCAAGGAGCCCTGGTAGCATAGTGGGTTGCAAGTTAGGCAGCTAACTGCAAGGTCAGCAGTTCAAATCTACCAGTCACTCTGTGGAAGAAAGATTTACAACCACAGAAACCCTATACAGGGTGGCTATGAGTCAGAACTGACAAGACAGGACACAACCACCACTACCATGGTTTCTGGTCACCTTACTCATTTCAAAAGGCTGACCCTTAACCTTGGGACAACACAAACTATGCAGTAGATAGAGCACAGGCTCACAAGTCACAATGATCAGCAGCACAGAACAGCTGAGGCTGGTTGTCAACGTCGGCTGAGGCTCACAAGTCTAATAGTCACAGATGTCACAGAAAAGGGAGATAACAAAATGATACAACTAGTGGGGAAAAAGTGAAAAATTTACCTGAGAACTAGATGATGTCAACATGTTTTAAGTCCATAAAAACACTCATAGTGTTCATCCTCACTCCATTATGGCGTGGGATTGACAGAGGACATAAAATGGACTGTCCTCTCTACTTAATCATAAACTATGTGAAGTAAAGATGGAACCAGGACTGTTTTATGCCTTGGAAAAGGTGTGTTGTATTCATGACAAGTAAGCTTCTATATGCAGCCCTGTTTTCCTCACAGACATTCTTGTTACCAATAAACTCAGTATAGCCCAAAACAGAGAGAGGAGATAATGCAGAATGCTGAAATTCATTATAATTATTATTATTTTTGGTATCTTTCTCTTTAAATAAAATTGCATGCAAATATATGTGTCTCTTGGAGTATCTTCCATTCCCCATTTGTTAAAGAACCTTCACTTTTTACCTTCTAAATAAATCAGAAGCTTTTTCTTCAGAGAATTTCAAAAAGCTTTCAAGTCAGTTGATTTTATACTTCAGTTGCGATAGCCACAAGCTAAGAATGTGTACAAATTGCAGAAATAAACTCTAGATGAAGTTTCTGGATTTAATAGTGAGAATGCCAATCACACTAAATCCTAGGTGCCAAGCCCTTTTCTCTAAAATGTACTCTGATTGTGAGGAGTTGGCTTTGAAAGACTTTCTAAGATGCAGGAAGTGGATGTAAGAAGTGAATACAAGAAAAGGAATTTAGTATTTAAGGTTGTTGTTGTTGTTAAGTGCCGTGGAGTCAGTTCCGACTCATAGTGACCCTGTACAGGGTTTCCAAGGCTGTAAATCTCTATGGGAGCAGAATGCCTCATCTTTCTCCCGCAGAACCTCTGGTAGTTTTGAACTGCCGTCCTTGAGGTTAGCAGCCCGATTTTTAACCATTACACTACCAGAGCTCTTAAGTATTTAAGGTATCCTTTCTTAAATATCCGAATGACCTGTAAGTGTGTATCAAAATGAAGATTCTAAGACTCCTTCAGACGCATTAATCATGATTCATGGGAAATTTTCTTTGCCTTTTTTATGCATACTTAATTTTTAGCTCCAATGCCTTAAAGTTGATACATATTAGAAAGCACTAGACCACAAAAATGGTTTGAACCATAAAGTTGGCAGTTTAAACTCACCAGCCGCTCCTTGGAAACTCTATACAGATTTAATATGAATCGAAACCTACTTCGACGACATTTAACAACAACAAAACCAGGCGCCAGGATGCTGTGCCTCTCTGACTTATAACAACAAGTTGAAACATATTTTTTCATAAAAATATGTTTAACAACAAGTTGAAACATTTTTTTTCATTGCTTTTGACAGGCGAGACAAATTAGAAGATAAGTCGAAAAATATTGCAAGTAGAATTCTAGCAAGTTTATTCCAAACAAAATAAGTCTAAACATGTGTTTTAACATGTTTGTATAAGCAATGGATGGCTGCAGGCAATTCCTCTCTGTAATACAGTGTTAGTCTCGTTAGGGTGCCTTCTAGCCAAAGGTCCAGATCAAACTGTGGCTTCTAAGGGGGATCTGCTGCATCAGTTCAATTCAAGGGAGGGAGATCACCTCAAAAAGTTAAGGAAACAGACTGTTTTTGGGGATTCCAAATGGTAATCTTGACAAATTTTCTCAAAAGACACAGGACGATCACAGGGGTTTGTTATGAAAAAGTTTTTAAAAGTAGAAGACAACACCCGTGAAATGAAGAGCAGGAGAGTTGCTCTAGGGATTTTTTCATATGACAATGTATCTGTTCATTCTTCTTAGGAGAATCTCCTTGGGAAACCATATTCCATCCACTCTACAACCCTAATATGCTCCTTCAAAAATCTTTTTGTTCCTAAAACTCAAAGAATATTTTTAAAAAGCACAGTTTGAGTCCTTCAAGGGTGACAAACCTGCCATTTTGATGTGGTGTCTATAGAAAAGCAAATCATTCTTCAGGGAAGGGTTTGAGAATTGGAACTACCACCTTCAGAAGTGTGTAGACCTCAATCTGTCTCGTGGAGACTTTCCCTTGATTTCACTGACCTGCTAACAAACGTGATGTCCTTTTCTAGTAGCTGATGAGTCTCAAAGCAGCAAGACAAAGTTTAGCTATCTTGCTTTTAAGGAGTATGCTGGTTTGCTTTTCTTCTAGTTCACTGTATACTCAATATTCTTTACCAATACCATGATTCAATTCTTTCCTGGTCATCTTTATGTTTTTTATAGTTCAACTGTGAATGCATATGAGGTGATTGAAAATGCCATGGATTCAGTCAGGTTTGTCTTTTTGGGGTGTGACATCTTTGCTTTTGGACACTTGAAAAAACAGAGAGTCCCAATGCAGTACATTGGTTCAGTTCTTCACAGAAGCTTCCATGGACATTGATTGTTGATTCAAGTAGAATGAAATCTTTGACAACATCAGTCTTTTTTTTACATTTATGGTGATGTTGCTTGTTGGTCTAGTTGTGATGATTTTAAGTGTCTTTATATTTAGGTGTAATGAATATAGACTTTGACGTTCATCGATAGGTGGTTCCTGTTGTCTTCACTTTTTGTAAGCAAGGTTGTGCCATCTGCATTTCACAGATTGTTAATGAGTCTTCCTTTAAGCCTGATGCCACATTCTGTTTCATATTATTTAACTTCTCAGATAATTTGTTCCACATTAGATTTAAAAGAGTAAGGTGAGGATGCGGGCCTTCTGGAGATATTTTTCTGATTTGAAGCCATATTAATGCTGTTCTTTTGGCTCCCATCAAGACAGCTCTATGCTCATGGATTACAGAATAGCCATGCTCTGTTGGGTTTCCTTGGTTGTAATCTTTATGGAAGCAGTTCATTAGGCCTTTCTTCTGTGGTTCCACTGGGTGGGTTTGAACCAGTTAGCAGCGGATTACAAACCACTTGCAACATTAGTTACCTTAAATATGTGCTGACCCACTGTCATTTTATAACAAACCTGTAGGAGTGTGATTGCTCCATCAGGCTTCCAGGATATAAATCTTCACAGAAGAAGACTGGCTTGTCTTTCTCCTGCAAAGACTCTGGTAGGATTGAAAGATTGACCTTTCAGATTGCAGCCCAATTTTTATCCCACAGCACCATCAGGGTCCTTTAATGCTCCTATGTGCTAAGTACTAAATTCTTATAAAAACCTATGCACCATTATTATGATGTGCTGGTAAGAAAGGAGACAAAGAGAAGTTATGTGACCTTTCCAGGGTCACACAGGACAGGCGGCATTGGAGATAAGGTCGATGTGACTCCTGAAACCATACATTCAAATGCTATACACCATTTCATTTATAATTCAAAAATGAAAATGCTTGACAATTTACAAATTGTATGTATATATGTATACATACAATATATATATATTGAGAAAGGTTGGGGTATATATATGTTGTTGTTAAGTGCCGTTGAGTCGGTTCCGACCCATGGTGACCTTGTATAAGGTTTCCAAGGAGCAACCGTTGAGCTTGAACCACCAACCTTGTAGTTCAAATGGATTTGCAGTCTGGCGCGTTAACCCACAGTGCCACACCAGGGACTCTCTCTATATATATTCCATACACACACACACACACACACACACATATATATATATATTATGACTGCAAAGTTGGCAGTTCAGGCTCACCAGCTGCTCCTTGGAAACCCTATACAGGGTCTCTACAGGTCGGAACCGACTCTACGGCACTTAATAGCAACAATATATATATATATACCCAAACCTCTCTCTATATCTATATCTATATCTATATCTATATCTATATCTATATCTATATCTATATCTATATCTATATCTATATCTATATCTATATATGTTATTGTTAAGTGTTGTCAAGTTGGTTCCAACTCATATATATATTGTTGTTGTTAAGTGCTGTTGAGATGAATCTGACTCATAGCAACCCAATATAGCGTTTCTGAGGAACAACTGGTGAGCTTGAACCAGTGTTTCAAACAGTTTGCAGTCCTGCATATTAACCCATTAACACCACACCAGGACACACACTCACTCTCTCTCTCCATATATGTATGTATGTATATATATATATATACACACACATATATAGAGCTCTGGTAGCATAGTGGTTACGAATCGGGCTGTGAACCTTAAGGTCAGCGGTTCGAAACTACCAGCCGCTTCGCGGGAGAAAGATGAAGCTTTCTACTCCCTTAAGGATTTACACCCTCAGAAACCCTGTACAGGGTCGCTATGGCTTGGAACCGACTCGAAGACACTTAACAACAAAGACAATATATATATCTATATATATATATCTATATATATATACACATATACACAAACATACAAATACATATTTAACCTTTAAACTTTTTTTCTTTATCAAAAATGAATTGAGTGTTTAGGTATTGCTGGCTGCATTCACAGGGAGCTGAGAGTGTTCCCATAGCCAGGAATTGGTTCGGTTAAAACCAAGATTCTGAATGACCATTGCTCCACTATCTGGGAATTTATTTGCTTCATATCTGTGTCTAGCAGACAAATAGTTCTTTGTGTGTGTGTGTGTATGTGTGTGTGACTGCATTTATACCTAGCATTATTATGCTTTCTCTTTAGAAGGAGCCTGTGAAACTGGTAATAAAGGAACTACTTTAAAGCCCTTGGTGAGTCGATGCCTTGTCCATGCTGTTTGGCATGTAAGAGGAATAGCTGAAGTTGATAAGAATTGATGATGATGATAAAAGAATTGTTCAATATGCTAAAAGAAGCCAGAGCAACCTAGCAGGCATCATTTAAGTTTGAGGTAGCAACATCCTCTTGCTTCTTTGTCCCCATGGAAAAAATTTCCATTTCCTTTCTGAATATGGAACTGGTAACCCTAATTTTGAAAATAAACTTCAGGTTGGGCTGAGGCCTAGGACCCGCAGTGCCACTTTCAAAGTTAATGCCGCTTTCTTTTTATCTGACTGCACCAGTTGTTTTAATGTGCAACATCTACTCTGTCATTTGTAATAATTTAGCATTTCCTAAAATATATGAAAAGGGCTTTATGATCATTTTAGCTCATTACTTCTCATCAACCCTGGGGTAGTTCAGTATGTAGTCATCAGGTATATATTATTAGAGCTATTAATACCAATAATGGAGAAAAGTTCAATGCTATTGTCATTTTGGCAGATGGTTTGTACCCTGAGGAGTTAGGAAGGGCGATAGTTGAGCTCTCAGTCTCAAAACGAAACTTAAATCACATTCAGACTACTGTGTCATAAGATGCTAGGAGAATTTTATACGGGAGATTCAGCATTGCATGATAAGAACCATTATGTGACTCCTCATACGGATCACTCCAGCCTAGAAGTGAAATAAAATAACACTGTATAAGAACCTCATAGTCACAACGTCACTGTTACATGGGATGTGCTGCAGATCGCTACTGCATCCTATAAATAGAACTTTTTCCATCACAAGGAAAGTTATTTACAAATGTTTATGTGTAATATGTAGCTAATTTCAGCCTTGGCCTAGGAGCCTCAGCATAAGCCAGTCTTCTGTTTATTGATTGATTCCATCACACTATTAGCCTTTCCGATTCTGAAGCTCAGAGTCAGAGCATGGTTTAGAACTTTTGAATTTGCGTTTCCACCAGATTGCTGCATGACTGGCTCCTTCTTGTCATGCATAATTCAACTTAAGTGTCACCTCCTTAGAAAAGATTGTGTAGACTATTGGAATAATTACCTGTCACCATCATATTATTGTTTGACTGTGTGTGTTATTTCTTCTTCTTAACAATTATGACCACCTGACAGAATGTCATTTGTTTATGTGTACCCCTGTGAATGAACAATGTCTTTTACAAGGATTAGCATAAGACTGGTCCCTATAAGATGGAGGCTAATGATACCCTAAATATCCCAAACGTGTCCAACTCCATAATCCCTAATATTAATTATACCACTCCATAATCCCAAATATTAACCAGCACTCCTCCACTCCCTCAAGTTCCAGGGTTCTAAAATACACCACAGTATCTGACAGAACTCACAGCTCTCAATGAAATGACTCAAGCAGTTGTGGAAGCTGGTAAATCCAAAATCCACAGTTCAAAGGTCAGTGTAGAAGATTCTCATCATACACGTGGTCTCAGGAGCCCAGGAACCCAAAACAGCAGCTTAGATGACAGGCTATTGCACACATCTGCAGGAGCCAGTGAATCTGGTCAGTTCAAAGGTCACAAGTCTCATGACCTGGAGGTCAGACTGAGATGAGGCAGATACAGGATCCTGTGCAGGAGTGAGAACATTGCCAAAGCATTCCTGTGTATGAAATCCAGACATTCCTCCAAGGAAAACTAGGGATCATGATTTGAGTTACACACTCGAGTAAGATAGGAGCATCCTTAAGCCTTGTGGTTGTTGTTAAATGTAGTCTAAGTGGTTACAGTTCAGAGCGACTCTGTATAGCATTTCCAAGTGACCACAGGTGAGTTTGAAGTGCTGATTGCCAATGCTTATTCTACACTGCCACAGCAGGACTTATGTTCATATGTATATATATATATATATATATATATATATATATAGTCACACATGTATGAGGGTAAGCCAAAAGTATTGCCACTAGATTTCCATTTTTACACGCATGGATTTATTTCAAACAAAATGTGTTTGAACATGCCTTTGCTATCAGTGGATGGTTGCAGACAAGTTCTCTCAGTAATAAACTTGTTTTAGTCTCGTTAGGGTGTCTTCCAAAAGATCCAATCATAACAGTGGTTTCCAAAAATATCTACTAGGACAGGTAAAGTCAAGACAGAGATAGCAACTTAGAAGGCTATGGTGACTATTTTTTAGTATTCTAAATGGGTAATTCATAGATTTTCTCTAAGGACCCAGAAAATGATGGGAGCTTACTAGAATCAACTTTTAAGAAAACTGATAACTGCATTGGTGAGGAAAAGACCAAGAAAGTTGTGCTGAGTCTGTGTTCCCCAGTCACAATGGACTTGCTCACCCTTCAGGGGTTACAAGGGCTGTTCTAGGAGAATTTTGTTGGGAAACTTCACCCCACCCACCTATAGCCCTGATCTTGAACCTTTGTACTTCTTTTGTATCCCAAACTCAAAAAACATTAAAAAAGGAGCACAATTTGAATCCCTAGAGAATATCCAAAATACTGTTTTCACATGGTGTCAATTGGACAGGGCATAATACTTCAAAGAAGGGTTAGAGAAACGGAAACATCATCTTCTGAAGTATATGGACCTAGACTGAGGATACAGTAAGAATAAGAAACAGTAACTAACATTGTGTTTCACAAAGTTTTCTATGATTTTGTAGCAATGCTTTGTGACTTAGCCTTATGTGTGTATGTGTGTGTGTGAGAGAGAGAGAGAGACAGACAAAGAGTGTCAAAAAGTTTGTGGAAACATTTCATTATTTTTAAATTCCATTTTTCCATGAATTTCTTGTGTATATATATTTTGAGTCTTGGTATGGCACTGTAAAATATGCAGTACCACAAGGTAGGGGGTTCCATCCATCAGCCAGTCCTTGGAAGTTCTATACAGGGTACTTAACAACAGCAATAACAATGTATCTATAGACACACACATCTATGTGTATACATAGAAACTTACTTTTCATTGTTTAACCATCACATAACACTGAAAGACAAAAAATCCCCCTCATTTTACTGACAAACAAATGGAAGCTCAAATAAAGTTTGAGTGATTTGGCCATGGTTCACACCACTAGTATGTGTGATTGGGGAGAGTAGCTGAAAGAGAACTTGACAATTTGTTTAATGACTGCTATGCGCAAGCACTGGGATGGGTGGTTTACAGATACACATTTAATAAAATTTTAAATCACACAAGTTTTCAAGTAGATACATTGCCTGTCACCATTCACAGAACAATAATACAATTTCAATGAAACAGGAAGAATTGCTACTTACAAAAATTAGATAATGGATGGAAGTCCTGGTCTGGTGTTGGAGCATAAGCACAAGACTGCGAACTACAAGGTTGGTGGTTCAAATCCACTGGCTGTTCCTCAGAAACCCTATACATGGTCACTATGAGTTAGAACCAACTGGATGGCTCTTAAAAACCACAACAACAAATGGACAATGAGGCACCGATACCTGATCTTCTGACTTCAGTACAATGAGTAATTGAAAGAATGATTTGGTGTTTATATGTTACATGTTTATGTGTTACAATCACAGGACAAAGCTTATGATAGAGGTATTAAGTATTATATTTGGGAAGAGGAATGTGTTAGAATTGGTTTTGGTCTGTGACAATTCTATACAGTCAATTTAAAAAATAACTTCTTGCAAATCATATAGCTGTTGTTGTTGTTGTTAAGTGCCATTGAGTCGATTCCGAACCATAGTGACCCTGCATAGGGTTTCCAAGGAGCAACTGGTGAGCTTGAACCATCAACCTTGCAGTTCAAATGGATTTGCAGTCTGGTGCATTAACCCACAGTGCCACACCAGGAATCCAAGTAGTGTTTATTAGTCCTCCAATCAATTTTGATTTGTATAACTTGTCAGCATAAGAAAATATATATTAAGAAAAAAAAATACATCATGGGCACCCATTGGTTGGAACACATTACTTTTTTTTTTTTAATTTTTCTTGTGAATTATGTGAGTTTACATGGCAGAACGTCAGTTTTACACTCATCCTATCATATTTCATTTCATTGCAATTATTACAATCCCCTCCATGCATCATCAATTAACCGAAGGATACAACCCACAGGCCCGGCTCCCCACCCCCACCCCCACCACTGGGCCATCAGCACACAGACACTCTCCCTCCCTGAATCCTGTGTCCCCAGCAGCTCCATCTGTTTAGTCATCATCTCTGTCTCCATGCCTGGAGTTGCTGCCTCTCTGGGTAGGGTCACATTCTCCGCTCTTCTCACTTGATGGTCCCAGGGACCTCTGCTCCTGGGCTGCAAAATCAATCATTCCCCCCCACCCTTTTTTTTTTTTTTGTATTTTATTGCTTATAATTTATTTTTATTTTAATGTCACAAAAACTAAGCAAACAAAAACAAGAGCTGAAAATATCAAGTATTTTCTATTTCCAAAAAGATATGTTCCACAAAGGGGGTTGCAACTTGTAGAAGAAATGTAGGTAGAACAAAGTTTCATTTGATTATTGTCAGACATTATTGAAATTGAGTCCAGAGCATTAATTTAGTAAAATTCAGTTTCATAAAATAAGAAAATTGTCAGATTCAAAAAACTAAATTCTATAGTTTCAAAACAATTTTTGTTATTGTTAAGTGCCATTCAGTCATTTCTGAATCACAGTGACACTGTATAGGGTTT
>NW_006408639.1:4253961-4256388 GCF_000296735.1 Chrysochloris asiatica | reverse complement strand
ATTTCATTGCCATGGTTACAATCCCCTCCATGCATCATCAACCATCCAAAGGGTATACATTGTAAGCCTGTCCCCTGGTTATCAGCACACTGCCCCTCTCCCTCTCTGGATCTGTAGTCCCCAACTGCTCCATCTCTCCATGTCATCACCACTGCCTCTATCTCTGGCTTCACTGCTTCTCTGGGTAGTTTCCCACTCTCTGCTCTTCTCCCTTGATGGTTCCAGGAACCTCCACTCCTAGACTGCAAAGTTAATCATTCCCCTCCTTGCTACAAAATGACTCCCTTTACATTTCCAACCCTCACAATCAGTCCTGATAACAATTATTCACTATTGTATCACAAGAGACCTATCTGCATTTCCTTTCATCAGCCCCGCCTAGACAGACTGGATACTACTCAGTGGAGATTCTACCTTCCTCCACACCCTCTGGATCTAGGTTCCCTCTTGAAAGCTTATAAGCCAGTCACTTCTTGCCTTTGTAGCCCCCCACACCCCCATTTTGGGTAGCCAATGTCCAAGTTGCCTATTCCATGTCTACTCTGTGTATGAAGGGGGTGGGAATGATCCTTGCTGTAAAGATTTGTTCCCTCTACTGAGCTACTGCATCCATAGGTGTAGGTCAAGTTCATCACACTGTATGTATCAGATTACTCTTTATTTCCTCTTCTTTCTTCTTCTCCTTGAGCTCTTATCATCCAGTCATTGAAGCCAGGTCAAGTGGGTATGATCTTCAAGTGTGGGTGTTCTTATGCATATGCCCTTTTTTCTTATCAGCTGGACACTTCAAACTCCACTCTAAGCCTCTGTGGCTATGTCACTGACTCTGGGCCCAAGAGTCCCCAGCTCTTGCTACACTGCTGATCAACCAGGTCTCAACCTGGGTTTACAAGAGGCTATTGAATGTTGTAGGGCTTAGCTCGCAACTTCATTGCTGTTTTTCCTTCACTTCCGCTTATCGTGGACTAACATGGTCACCAATCAGAATGTGTATTCCCATTGAGTCTTAGTCTTGGAAGAGGGTTTTCTCTGAGGGGACCTGACCACTTGCCTTGATGTCTACTGGGTGAGCAACCTGCTTGTTCTTGTAGTAATCAGTCAGTTTGCATATATTGTTTTGTATTTTTCCTGTTGGGCTTTCTTTCAAAAAGTGTCTTCTGTTCTTCTAACCCCTCCAAGCTGGTCTGCTTGTCCTTTCAAGTGGAAATTTCTCACCTCTGAAGATTCTAGATGCTGTTCAGGATTTCAACCTATGGTCTTATGTAATGCAGAGGCTCTACAGGAAGCCTCCTTCACTGGGCACGTTGTAGTCCAATTTTAGGAATTTCAATCAGTTATAGGCAGAAGACAGACTTATAAGCTTTCTATGGTGGTATTTCTGGCTATTCCTTTCTCTACCCCCTCAAGTGTCTATTTTATAATGGTATTCCAGGGAAACCAAGATTCATAAGAGAGCCAAGCATCTTAACATTATTTCCCCCCATTTCCCCATTCCAACCATATCTCAATCCCCGTATCCCAAAGCCCTGTTGTTCCAAGGTTGTGTATACATCATTATTTACCTCTGTCCCACTTAGCCCATGCAAACCTGCCTAATTGATCGCCCATCCACTTTGTTCTTCCATTATCTTCCCCCTTGTATATTGCCCCCCTCCCTAGCACCCAAACTATCCTGTGTCTATTCTCTACCCTGTGCTAGACCTTCCCCTCCCTCCCCTCACTCCACATCCCAGTAACCAGCAAAGAACCCCCACCCACCACCTTTAGTATGGATTCTTTATCTTAGTCATTTACAGTAGTGGCTTATGCAGTTTTTCTCCTTTTGTGACTGACTAATTTCACTCAACATAATGTCCTGAAGGTTCATCCATGTTATGTGTGGCTTGCAGCTTGCTTGTTATTCTTCAAGGTAGCATAATATTCCATTGTTTGTATGTACCACAGTTTGTTTAATCCATTCTTCAGTTGATGGACACTTTGGCTGTCTCCATCTTTTTGCTATTGTAAATAGTGCTGCTATGAACATTGGTGTGCCTATATCTACTTGTGTTATGGCTCATATTTCTTGTGGGTAAATACCAAGTAGTAGAATTGCTGAATCATAAGGTATTTCTATTTCCACCCTTCTGAGGAAGCGCCATATTGTTTTCCAAAGAGGTTGGACAATTTTGCAATCTGACAAGCAATGCAGAAGCGTCCCAGTCTCTCCACATCCCCATCAGCATTTATTTTCCTCTACTTTTTTTTTTATCTTTGCTGTTATTGCTGATGTGAGATGATATCTCATCGTTGTTTTGATTTGCATCTCTAGGAGCTCTGGTAGCGTAGTGGTTACGAATCGGGCTGCGAACCGTAAGGTCAGCGGTTCGAAACTACCAGCCGCTCCGCGGGAGAAAGATGAGGCTTTCTACTCTCGTAAAGATTTAC
>NW_006408639.1:4211598-4246354 GCF_000296735.1 Chrysochloris asiatica | reverse complement strand
CAATTAGCTTGGTATATTTTTTTTCCATCCTTTCACTTTTAATCTGCTTTTTCTCTCTGTGTGAGATATGTCTCTTGCAGACACCATATTGAAGGATGTTGTTTTCTTATCCATTCAGCCACTCTACATCTCTTAATATGTGCATTTAATCCATTTACATTCAGTGCAGTTATTGATAGGTATGGATTAATTGCTGCCATTATGTTTGTTTTTTGTGGTGTTGCTGCTTTCTTTGTTCTGTGTGTCTTCCTATGTTGAGTTCATGCTTTTAGTGTTCTTTCTTGTGAGTTTCCTCATAGTTTTAATGTTTCCACGTTTTTCTTGGATTTTCATTTTTTTGGTATGTTGTGAAGTGTTAATTTTCTTTGAGGTTGCTTTATAGTCCCTTAATTTTTCTCTCCATTTAGTGTAGTCTATTTTATTCTGTAATCTACCTGACCTTCTCACCATCTGGATCTCTGTTCCTCCATATTTACCTTCTTTTACATTGTAATTGTTTTGATCATAGACTGACCTCCCAGATTCTCTGAGTTTGTTCTTATAGTTCTGTTCTCTTCTTGACTTTCCTTCTGTCGATTTAATTCTGGGGGTGCTTCCACATATGTCAGTCTCTGGTTGTTGTCTGTTCTTGTTGGTTCTCAGTCCACAGAACTCCCTTTAGGATGTTTTTTAGCGCAGGGTTGGCTTTGGCAAAATCCCTTAGCTTCTGTTTATCCTGGAATCTTTTGATTATACTGTTGTATTTGATTGATAACTTTGATGGATAAAGGATTCTTGGTTGGCAGTTATTTTCATTCAGGGTTTTATATATGTCTCCCCATTGCCTTCTTGCTTGCATGGTGAGAGATCCGTGCTTAATCTGACTTCTTGCCTTTGTATGTAACACTTCTGTTTTCTCTAACTGCTTTCAGGAGTGTCTCCTTATCTTTGAATTTGGAGAGCTTGATTATGATATGTCTCCTGTGATTTTCTTTTCAGTTCTATCTTTCCTGGTGTTCGTTGAGGTTCTTGAATGTTTACCTTTTCACTTTTCAGGATGTTAAAGAAATTTTCTTCCAGCAGTTCTGCAACTATTTCCTCTGTGGACTTGTGTGATTCTTCTTGTTCTGGAATGCCAATAATTCTTAAGTTATTCCTCTTCATGTTGTCCAACATGAATCTTTGACCTTCTTCAGATATTTTTATCCTTTTTACTGTTTGCTCTTCTATCTTAGTTGTATTGAGAGATTTGTCTCCCAGCTCTGTGGTTCTACCTTCCATCTCTTCTGTTCTACTCCTTTGCCCATTCAGAGTATTGTCTATTTCTGATGTTTTATTATTGATCATTTGAACCTCTTTCTGTAGGTTTTGAATGCTGTATCTATTGTTTCCAATGCTGGATCTATCTTATTTGATTGTACCTGTAGCACTGTCATGACTTCTTCCTTATTTTTCTCAACTCCATTGTAAAGTGTTTTGAAATAGTTTATAATCATTTTTCTGAATTCCTTCTTAGGCATTTCCAAGGCCTGCCCTCCTTCCAGAATATAGTCCAGGTCTACCTCTAGCTCATTTGTCTCAGACATTTTATCTTGTTTTTTGACATGTGCTGTTATAGTCATCTGCTTTTGCTTCTTGGACATGTTTAGTGTTTATCTGTGGCCTTAATTCTCAATTGAGTATGTGTTTTGGTAATTTTTATACTTTCTGATTCTTTTAGGTAGATGTGATCAGAATGTGGGCTTCCCTTTTCACTCTTCTCATTCCTTAACCCAGAGTAACTTTCACAGGTGTTGTTTGTTTCCCTGATATATGGCAGTTGGTATTGGTTCTTGCCTGGGTGTTAGTGTTTTATAGAGTGTGATTGTAGCTTGACTATATGGCAGCAGTTGCTGTCTCTTCTTGGATAATATAGGGAGAGAACAAGTCCCCCGAAGGTAGAAGGGGGAGCAAGCATACAATAGCAAAACAGCACCAGCAAATAAAACAAGGAAAAAGAAATTCCAACAAAGCAACAACAACAACAAAAAGACAAAACTAGATGGAATACTGCAGTCTATAATCGCAGAAAAGGGAGAGGAGGGAGAGAAAATGAAAAAATCTGTAGCCTAATATGAGTATGACTTCAATGTCCTCTCTTTAGCTTCTTGCCTTCAAAGCGGCCTGAGAGATTTCAAGATGTCACTGTTGGTTGTTATGCTGTACCTTAGAATTTAATTTAATTTTTGGCCTGTTTTGTTTTTAAACTCTCTTTCCCTCTCTACACCCCTGTCCTGTCCTTTCCCGTATTAAAAAAAAGAAACAAAATACAGTTTAGGGCCAGCTCTTGGGCTGAGAGTATCTGTGTGCATGCGTGGCAGAAGAACCCACCAGTGGTGAGAGTAGGGTTTGTCCACTCACTCAGGCACCCCTCTCTAGTCACCAGAATGGAGATGCACAAACAGTTGAGGGGGGAATCAATGAACAGATACCAAATAAAAAGAAAATCAGAACAAAGCAAAACTGACAAAATGTACTGTCCACCTTGTTCCGAGGTTCCTGCAGCATTTTTCTGTGTTGTGTCTGCTCCCTCACTTAGTCTTCCAGTTTGGTCTCACCCAAGTTGTGGGCTCTGGGCCACTGAGCCTGGCAGATTCAAAAGTATGCAATTTCTTACTTACACTGCAAGTTCCACTACCTATAAGCCTTTAAACATTTAAAATATTCATGCCTATGTGGTTCTGAATTTTGGAGCTCTGCCCTGGACAGCTCTGCCTGGTATTCTCTGAGGGGACCCGACCACTTTCCTTGATGTTTTCTGGGCAAGCATGTTGCTTGTTCTTGTAGTAACAGTCGGTATGCCTATGTTGTTTTATATTTTTTCCTGTAGGTCTTTCTTTCAAGAAGTATCCTCTGTTCTTCTAGCCAATGCAGGTTGGTCTGCTTGTCTTTTCAAGTGGTAATTTCCCGTCTCTGGAGATCTGGATGTGGTTCAGGCTTCCACCTATAGTCCCATGTATTGCAGAGGCTCCGCAGGAAGCCTCCTTCACTGGGTACATTTTAGCCCCATTTTAGCTATTCCAATCAGTTATAGGCAGAAGACGGACTTTCCATATCCTTTTATGACTCTGGCTTAAACTTCTAGCAGCTCCCTGTAAATAAATGTACTGCTGCAACTGGTTTTGAATTATCGTCATCAAATTTTACTTGTGTGTGATATTATGGATGTTGTTTGATGATTTCTGCATTCCATTGGGTCACCTTTCTTTGAAAATGGTCAAAAATATGGATCTCTTCCAATGGGTTGGCCAGGTAGTTGTCTTTTAAATTTCTTGGCATACATGAGTGAGTGCATCCAGTGCTACATCAATTTGTTGAAACGTTTCAATTTGTGTTCCATGAATCTCTGGAATCTTGTTTTTCACCAGTGCTGTCAGCACAACTTGGACTACTTCCTTCAATCCATCAGCTCCTCATTATATCCTACCTCTTGAAATGTTTGAGCACTGACCAATTCTTTTTAGTATAGTGATTTTGTATATTCCTTCTGTCTTCTCTTGGTGCTTCCTGTGTCATTCAGTAGTTTCCTCATTTGTTGTTAATGCAGTTGACTTGGTCCTGAGTCATAGTGATCCTGTATAGGGTTTCTGAGTCTTTAAATCTTTGTGAGAGCAGAAAGCCCTGTCCTTCTCTTGGAGAGCCACTGGTGGACTCAACTACTAACTTTGTGGTTCACTGTCCAGTGTTTATCTTATGGAGTCATCTGCACTCCAGAGTTTGTTCATAGAATCCTTCAGTATTACAATAAACTTGGGTTTTTTCTTCATTCTTTCAACTTGAGAAATGCTGAGCATGTTCTTCCTTTTTGGTTTTGTAACTGTATGCCTTTGTGCATTTCATTATACCACTTGACATTGTCTTCTTGAGCAGTCTTTTGAAATTTTCTGTTCAGCTCTTTTACATCCTCATTTCTTCCAACTGCTTTAACATCTCTGCTGGACGTCCAGTTTCAGAGACTCTTCCAATATCCACTTTTGTCTGTTCTTTCTTTCCTAACTTTTTAAATGACATTTTGTATAATTTAAATGACATTTAATATAATTCTTATATAATGTCCTTGATGTCATCCCACAAGTCTTCTGGTTTTTGTTTATTAGTGTCTAATAAATCACATCTTTTCTTGAGATGGTCTCTAAATTCAGGAGTTAATAATCAAGCTCCTATTTTTGATCTTGTTTTAGTTTTCTTGTTTCAGACTGAACTTGCATTTGAGTAATTGATCTGCTCCACAGTCTGTCCCTGGCCTTGTTTTGGCTTATGATATTGACCTTCCCCATCTTGTAGGAATCGACTCGATAGTAGAAAGATTACTAAATATAGTAAGTATTATATGGAGTCCTGGAGTAGCACTGTAAGATAAGCACTGGATTGCTAATCTGAAGATCAGTGGTTCAAACCCAGCAGCCATTCCTTGGAACCCCTAACTGTATAGGGTGGCTATGGTTAGAAATGACTCAATGGCAATTAACACCAAATATATATACTTGTATATGGAGTCCTGGTGTGGTGCTGTGGGTTAATGCACTGGACTCCTTGGAAACCATATACAGGGTTGCTATGAGTCAGAACCAATGGTACTTAACAACAACAACAACATACCCATATATACATGGACTCCTGGTGTGGAACTGTAGGATCAACACTGGACTGTAAACCACAAGGTTGGTGATTCAAACCCACCAGCTGGTCCTCAGAAACCCTATACAGGGTCGCTATGAGTTGGAATCAACTCAAAAACACTGAATAACAATAACAACATATGTGTACAAATATACACACATAAAAAAACAACATATATGCATAAACACGTGCACACACACACAAACATACACACACACACACACACACATACATCTATATGTTCATCCTTCTTATCATAGTGGTTTAACAAATCTTGAGCAATATGTTGGTTAAAAATAAATTCTTCCATCAATGAAGAGAAATGTATAATTTCTTTAAGCCATATTTTGATTTGATTTCAAATGAACAATTCAAATTCTAAGCTGTCACTGCTTTTGAAAATTATGTGTTGAAAATGTGATAATAGTATAATAAACTAATATTCTAATTCTGTATGAAATAAAATAGTATCATGAATGCTCACCATTAGTTTTATTAAAAATAGTAAAACATATACAGCCATCATCCTGTTTATCTGATAAACAAACACACATCTCTATTGCTAAATATAATCTATGAAAAGTTTTACTCATTAAAGTATGAACCAATCATTAGACTAATGAAGAAATCCAAAATCTGCCTGTTTATTAGTTCATAGAACTTAATAATATATATTATTTTGCTGAGCAAACAGATGACCCCTTTCATTTGAATTTCCATTTTCTTCAACTTAACACACTATCCCCTCCTATGCACCCCTTGGTGATTTTAACATTTACATAGCTCATAATCTATCAATAATTTGTCTTTTTTAGGATCTAGTTGCATTCTTCCCTTGTGGTGGATTCATTTATGTTATCAACAGCCCAAATGAAAAGTACAATAAAGCAAATTGTTGGTGGTGGTGTTAAGTGGTTTGAGTCAGTTCTCACCCTGAGTGACCCTGTATAGGTCACCCATAGTGACCCTGCTTCCAAGGAACAGTTTCTAAAGAGCCTTTCTTCCTATCAAAAATGCTGATTGCTGCCATCAGTTACGTTAGTAATATTTTATTTGAAAATGATTAGAATAAGGCATGCATGAATCTCTGTGTGGGTCATTCTGTCTCATTCTACTTTTAAGCAGGACAGTGACTTTTACATTTTTATTAGATATATCTTTAGAGTGTTATTGTATATATATAGTGCACTTATTATAAAGAACATGGGGAAAATAGGAGGCTATCTGCTCCCCATATTTACAATCTCTGTAACCCTTAGGGACAGCCTCCTCTTTCCTAGAGTGTCAGCATGAGTAGGGAGTAACTGAATGGCAGCGGACAGTAATAATATCATAAAAAGGAAAAAACATTGCAAAGACAAGAAAAGGCACTGAGAATCCTATACTGAGAGCATGGCTTTGAATATTTTGATGTATTTTATCTATCCCTTTATTATAGGTATATTTATGCCTTCATATATTTCATCCTTTGACAGATATTGATAAAGTAATTCATGTATTATTGTTTTGTGAGTTTCTGAGGATCAGCTGGTTGGTTTCAAGCACCAAACTTTCACTTATCCTACAGCATCACACCAGGACAGTCACTATAGAAGCCCTTGGGGTGTAGTGGGTTATACATTGAGCCATTAATCAAAAGGTCACCACCAGGTGTTCTGTGGGTGAGAGATGAGGCTTTCTGCTCCCTTAAAGATTTATAGCCACGGAAACCCTGTAACAGGGTCAGTATGAATCTGACCTGGTTCTGTGGTACACAGCCAGAGTGTCCCTATTGTAGGCATTGCTAATAATGAACAAAATAAAAAAGTCTGTGACCTCACAGGAAGTTTTATCTCAGAGTGAGGACAAAGTGAGGGCACAGATAAGAAAACAAATCAACAAGCCAATTCCTAGTAATTCTGATCATGATAATGCCTTGAGGGGAAAACAGGGCTAGGCAGTCACAGGTTTTACTGTTTTACAAAGGGCAGTCAAAGAAAGTGTCTTTATTCATGTGAGTGTGAGAAAGGCTTGGAGAGAATGCAGAAATGATCTGTGGAGATATTTGGTGAAAGAGCATTTTAGACCAAAGTGAAGCAATCGCTAAGGCACTGAAAAGCAGCTATGTTTGGTATGTTCCGGAAGTAGCAAGAACTGTGTGCATAGCAAAAATCTGTCCGAGTCTCATATTCCATGTACTGAGTTCAAAGGAAGCAGGATTGCTGAAATCACTTAGCTGAAAAATATCTCAGGGAAAATGAGACTTGAATTTCAATTATTATTCTATATCAGAGACTCTGAATTTCATCAAGGAGTTCTGGTGTGGCATTGTGGGATAAAGCATTGGACCATAAAGTCGGTTTGAACCACAAGATCAGTGGTTCAAATTCACCAGCCACTCCTTGGAAACTCTATACAGGGTGGCTGTGAGTCAGAACAGACTGACGCCACTTAACAACAGTTGTTGTTTTTGTTGCGTGCCATTGAGTCAGTTCTGACCCATACCGACCCTGAATAGGGTTTCCAAGGAACAGCTGGTAAGCTTGAACTGCCAACCTTGCAGTTCAAATGGCTTTGCAGTCTGGTGCATTCACCCACAGCGCCATACCAGCGCCATTCAAATCTATCTATTTCTTAAATGTCCATACAATATTCTTCCTATCATTGTATTTTGCACACAGTAGGTTTACTGCTTGACAGTTGAGATTCTCACCTTCTCAGATCCAGTGCGATGTATATACAAAACTGTGTGTGCAACCAGAGTATGAAATGTATATGTGCTTCATATACGACATTCAAAATCTCCAATAGTATGTAAATACAGATATTATCAAATTCATGGAGCCCTGGTGTGATGCTATAGGGTAAGCACTAGACTGCTAACTGCAAGCTTGTCAGTACAAACCTACCAGCTGCTCCTTGGAAACCTTATACAGGGTCACTATGAGTCAGAACCAACTTGTTGGCACATAACAACATGGCTGTTGAGTCCCTGTTGTTGTTGTTAAGTACCATGGAGTCGGTTCTGACTCATAGTAACCCTGCACAGGGTTTCCGAGGCTGCAAATCTTTACGGGAGCAGAAAGCCTCATCTTTCTTACCTCAGAACAGCTGGCGGTTTCGAACTGCTGACCTTGAGGTTAGCAGCCCGATTCGTAACCACTATGCTACCAGAGCTCTTGTTTATTCAACAATCTGCCAAGTAAGTACTTTCCCCTGTACTTTTGATACATCATGAACAGTGAACATTACAGATAAGTTTGCTCTGAGTTGGAATTGACTCGATGGCACTTAACAAGATCAACAACAACATAGTCATGTTTTATTTTGTACAAAGAAAGAAAAATTTTTTTCTTCTAACTGATGCTGTTATTGTTGTTAAATGCTGCCGAGTCAGTTCTGACCCATGTTGTTGTTGGTGTTAAGTGCTGTGGAGTCACTTCCGACTCATAGCGACCCTGTACAGCATTTCCGAGACTAAATCTTTATGGGCGCAGAAAGCCTCATCTTTGTCTCGTGCAACAGCTCGTAGTTTCAAACTACTGACCATAAGTTCCGCAGCCCGATTCATAACCACTACGTTCACAGAGCTCCTTGGCTCTGACCCATAGTGACCCTGTAAAGAGTTTCCAAGGAGTGGCTGGTGAGCTTGAACCACTGACTTTGCAGTTCAAATTGAATTTGCAGTCCAGTGTATTAACCAATTGTGCCAGAATTCATAATTACTACCCTTAATTTTTTCAGATTTCTTTGTAGTAAATGGGAATGAAACAATTTTTTGTATTGGTACCAAAATAACTGCCTTACCAAGACATGTTGTTGTTGTTGTTGTTAAGTGCCATTGCATCATTTCTGACTCACAATGACCCTGTATAGAGTTTCTGAGGAGGGGCTGGTGAGTTTGAACCGTTGACCTTATGGTTCAAACTGACTTTGTGGTTGAGTGCTTACCCTGCAATACCACAGCAAGACTCCTACCAGGACTTGTTGTTGTGAGGTGTTATCAAGTTGGTACCAACTCATAGCGACTTAATGCACAGTAGAACGAAACATTGCCCGATCCTGGGCCAACCTCACCACTGTTAATACGCTTGAGTCCATCTATGCTGCCACTTGGCCAATACATCTCGTTGGGGTCTTCCTCTTTTTCAAACCTTCCACTTTATCAAACATGATATCCTTCTCCAGCGTCTGGTCCCTCCTGACAATATGTCTGAAGTATGGGAGATGAAGTTTGGCCATCTTGGCCTCCAAGGAGCACTCTAGCTGCACTTCTTCCAGACGAACCTATTGGTTCTTTTGGGAGCCCATGGCACTTTCAAACTTTCTCCTCCAACACCGTAACTCAAAAGCACCAATTCTTCTACGGTCTTCCTAATTCATGGTCCAGCTTTCGCATGCATATGAGGTTATTGAAAACACCATGGCTTGGGTCAGGCGCACCTTAGTCCTCAAGCTGACATCTTTGCTCTTCAACACTTTAAAGAAGTCTTGTGCAGCAGATTTGCCTAATGCAATACGTCATTTGATTTCTTGATCAAGATTTAGGACTTGTTGGTTTACATTTCTTCTTACTCACCCTGAGGATACAAAAGGAGGAGTATGGAGCAGGATGACTTTAGACTTTTAATCTACAAGGCTTTTACAAGGCTTTTAATGTATAAGGCTTTTAATCCACTGGGCAGTCAATCTAATACATATATGTGCTTGTCCATATCTACTATGCATTTCCTACAGTGTAAATAATTTCATAGAATTATTTTGCAAGTAGATGCTAAAAAGAAAAAAAAAAAGTTCATGTGGTTGAGAATAGCATTGGGAGGATATTGTTTTTGACCCCATGTGTACAAAATAGAAGTGCTCCCTAATGTTTTCAAGGCTGTGAACTTCTTGCAGAAACCGATCATCAGGGCTTACTTCAGAGGTGCCTGTGGATGAGTATGAACTGCCAAACTGTTGGTCTGTAGTCCAACAGTTAGCCATTTGTGCCACCCAGGGACACCTAATGGATATTATTGTTAATTACTCTTGAATTGGTTCTGACTCACAGCGACCCTGTCTAGTGATATTAGTTCAGAATAATTTTAAATGCAAAAATTGGAGCAGATGAACAAGTCCTTTTTTATAAAGAAAAGTAGCACAAGTATATGAAGACCTCATGATGTTTGAAGAATTCACGTAGTTTAGTTACCTGTTGTTCTGATAGAGAATATATACTACATTCTTGTAATACTTAAGAATGATGATCATGTGATTTGCCTTTGAAGTGTCACATAAATTAAATGTTTCTGGTATCAGACAATAGTCCAACTGCCTGTTGCTGTGGCCACTAACAGAGACAGAGTGAAAATCAACATATGTTTCATTGACATATTTGGAAGGCAGCGAGATCCTTCTCTGAAAACCTGCCTTGGTTTCCTCTGTATGGCTGGAGTTTTTATACCCTCCTAAGCATTAACCCATGTATTTTTGTCACATTCCTTTCTCAGAGCTTAAAGCCTCTTCCCCTCTGAGAGTGCAATCTGCACTTTACCAGCTGAAGGTCCGTTACCTTCTATGAGTAATGCCCTCTTTCCCTTCAGAGAGAGAGAGTGGTGTTATAGAAGACTCCTGGGCACCAGAAACTTTCTCTCTGGTTTTCCACCTTCTAACTTGTCTCTTTCTTCTGAGTTTTAATCTACAAGACACCATTAAGTCCTTCAGCTACCTCTCCTGGGAGCATATACACATGGGAGAAGTTAGTCAGGGCAGTAATATTGGAACAATGATTTAAAAAGCGTTAAAGCCTATATAACTGAAAGCCAACTTAAATCCTACTCTCAATTCTATTATTAGGCACCTTCAGGTTAGCTCTGACCTTATGTACAACAGAACGTTGCCTGGTTCTGCATCATCCTTTCAATAGTAGCTATGTTTGAGACCATTCTTACAGCCACTGTATCACTGAGAGGCTTCATCTCCCTCGCTGACTTTCTTTCAACCATCTCCAGCCATTGGTCCCTGTTGGTTACCTGTCC
The DNA here is from genome assembly GCF_000296735.1 of Chrysochloris asiatica. Classification (NCBI taxonomy): domain Eukaryota; kingdom Metazoa; phylum Chordata; class Mammalia; order Afrosoricida; family Chrysochloridae; genus Chrysochloris; species Chrysochloris asiatica. The sequence goes on along the minus strand of NW_006408639.1, from coordinate 4,235,720 downwards.
AAAACAAGTGAGACAAAATCTTGCCATATTTGCGTCTACCAAGTATTCTGGCTGTACTTCCAAGGCAGATTTGTTCACTCTTCTTGCAGTCCCTGTTATAGTAAATATGTTAGGTGCGTCTTTGGTTCAGGTCTCAAAGTCTTAACGATTGTACAAGTCTAAAATGGTACACTTTTAAATGAGACATTCATAGTATATGAGACAACAGAGTGTTTCTTCTCCCATTTCATATTGCTGCAAAAGGATCTGAGATGACATTGCCCCCTACTGACTATTCATTAAGCAAATGAAGTACTTGAGACCAGGAAAGATTGAGTGATTTGACTTAGGACATCTAAGTATTTCAAGAGAGTCAGACACAGCTTCTAAGTGATGGTAACTTTTCAGCCAGTCTGAAATGAGGCACATAGAATTTCCTAAGGAAACCTTTTTAAAGGGATCGCCTATGAAAAAGGGGAAATCGAGGCAATGTGCAAATCGTGCAGCAGTCAGATTGTTGGTGCTTTACACTGTGCCGTGGCACCCTTTCATTTGTATTATGACAGGTCTGGGTGTGACTGAAAGTCAAGGCGGAACCTCATCATCTTCCACAGCAAGTGCACATTCACCTTTTAAGCTGCTGAAATAAGAGCTTTCTGGACAGCACTTAACAACAACAACAACAACAACACCTGTGGTCTCCTCACACCTGTGGTCTCCTCACACCCTGCCTCCTCACACCACAGACGTGTTGCAGTTTCTGCACAAATGCTTGCCTCAGAATAGTGTGGGAGCTGTACTTCTAACTAAACAAAACTATGTTTCCCAGCTAAAATTCGTATTCCTTTCAAATGTAAATTTCCTCAACATCAAATGGAGCCCTGGTGGTTTAGTAGGTTACTTGCCTCAAGGTCAGCACTTGAAACTCACCAGCTTCTCTGCAGGAGAATGGTGAGGCTGGCTGCTCCTGTAAAGATTTACAGCCTGGGTCAGAAATACCAAGGGGCAGCTGTACTTTGTTTTATAGGATCACCATGACTGGAAAGGAGCTCTGGTAGCGTAGTGGTTACGAATCGGGCTGCGAACCTTAAGGTCAGTGGTTCGAAACTACCAGCCGCTCCGCGGGAGAAAGATGAGGTTTTCTACTCCCGTAAAGATTTACACCCTCGGAAACCCTGTACTGGGTCGCTATGTGTCGGAACCGACTCGATGGCACTTAACAACAACAACAAGTAGTGTAGTGGTTACGAATCATGACTTGGAATTAACTAACTCTGGTAGTGTAGTGCTTACGAAGCCAGCTGCAAACCTTAAGGTCAGCAGTTCGAAACTACCAGCTGTTCTGCGGGAGAAAGATGAGGCTTTCTGCTCCTGTAAAGATTTACAGCCTCGGTAAAGATTTACAGCCTCGGAAACCCTGTACAAGGTCGCTGTTCATTATGGGTCGCTCTCGACAGCACTTAACAACAACAACATTATGTGGAATTGAGTCGTTGTTGTTATTAAGTGTTGTCGAATCAGTTCCAACTCATAGCAACCGTCGTTTGAACTTCTAACCTTGTGTTTCTTAGTCTAGTACTGACCCTACAGTGCCACACCAGGAGTCCGGAATTGAGTAGAAGACTGTGGATTTTGAGTGCATTATCATCAAACATGGAGTCCTGGTGTGGCGCTGTGGGTTAATGCGCTGGAAGGTAAGGTGGGTTTGAGCCACATGGTCGGTCGGCAGTTCGAGCTCACCAGCAGCTCCTAGGAAACCCTATACAGGGTTGCTATGGGTCAAAACCAACTCCACGGCACTTAACAAAACAACAACAACAACATCCTCAAACATGGAGAGTCCTGGTGTGGTGCTGCAGGAAAATGCACTTGACTGCAAGGTCAGTTTGAACCACAAGGTAGGCCATGCAAACTCACCAGCCACTCCTCGCAAACCCTATGTTGTTGTTAAGTGCCATCCATCAGTTCCGACTCAGCTACCCTGTATATGTTTTCCGAGGAACACCAGATGATCTTGAACCGCCGACCTTGTGATTGAAGCTGACCCGGCAGGTCCAGAGCATTAACCCACAGCGCCTCTCCAGGACTCCACCGCAGACTCTGTAGAGTCGATATTAGTTGAAAGTGACTCAATGCAATTTAACAACATCAGCATCATCTGACATGTGCTTTTTGGACATTGCTAATTTTTCCAATTTGGATACACTCCTGTTCAAGTCAAGACACTGTGATTTCACTAGTATCTACTCTGATTTATATATACCTGGAGAAGATTCCCACCTCTTATGAGAAAATTTTTAATCATGATTCACTGAAACCATTTAATTGCAAATCATCACCCAACTAGGATGCACTCAGGGAGTTTAGCTCAATTATAACATAAACAAGGAAAATATAAGAAGAAATAAATGTTCCAAAAAGGACATAATGATTCCACTAATCAAATAAATATAAATGAATTTTACATTAGTTCATGCTTTGGGCTAGCCATGCCCCATTTTCCCCTGGTACTGTCACATTTTTCCCTGCTCTCTCTCGCTCTCCGGGGATCTAAAGAATTAGTCCCACTGAGTTGCCGCTTCTCAGTCACATACAAACAATAAGCATTCACTTATAATTTCCTTATTGCAAAGCCAAAGTATGCTTCACAGAGAGAAGTGGGTCTTTCTCTGAGAATGGAGTACACCTGGTAGCAGTAGAGAGCATAGATTGTTGTTGTTGTTGTTATGTGCCGTGGAGTCAGTTCCGACTCATGGCGACCCTGTACAGGGTTTCCGAGGCTGTAAATCTTCACAGGAGCAGAAAGCCTCATCTTTCTCCTGCGGAACTGCTGGTAGTTTCGAACTGCTGACCGTGAGATTTGCAGCCCGATTCCTAACCACTATGCTACCAGAGCTCAAAGCGAAAGCACACTTCAAAGAGAGCAGCAGGTCTGTCTCCACCAGAGAAGACCTTTTGGGGTTGGAGTGCCTGGCTTATAAAGGTATGGGGTCTCTTTCTCGAGGGGTGGGCTAATATATATTAATTAGGAGGAGTGGTATGTTAAAGATTAATGTTTTTTTAGTAAAGAGCCTCAGGCTTCTTGGAAATGGGGTGCCTTCTGCAGTCGTCAATTTCCGGTGCTGTTTTCATGGGTGGGCTGCCTTAGACTAGCTGCTTCCATCAACGTTTTAAGTAGTGTAGTGGTTACAAATCGGGCTGTGAACCGCAAGGTCAGCAGTTCAAAACTGCCAGCGGTTCCGTGGGAGAAAGATAAGGCTTTCTGCTTCTGTAAAGATTTACAGCCTTGGAAACCCTGTTCAGGGTCGCTATGGGTCGGAACCGACTCGATGGCACACAACAACAGCAACAACATCCTTATCTTTGTCTCAAGCCTATGCTTCTCAATGTTATCCTTCTTTAGACTAGAGATGTCCTCCCCCTTTCAGGGGAAGCCAGGGTAAGATAGGCCCAGGGCCTGGGGTCCTAACTTGTCCCTGACAGTACTACCGTTCCCTATCTATTGTTGTTAAGTGCTGTAGAGTCCATTCAGACTCATAACAACCCTGTACTGGGTTTCTAAGGAGGGCTGATGAGTTTGAACTGTCAACATTGTGGTTCAGTTTGATCTTAGGGTCTAGTGTATTATCCTGCAGCGCCGCACCAGGAATCCATAGGATATAGGAATAATGTGGATTGTTTTGGATTATGTTTAAGAAACGTCAAAACATAACCTCTCATGCTCTCCTAGTGACCTCTTCTCTGATTTTCTGCCCATATGCTCCTGTCTCTGTGGGAGATTTTCAGATCTGATCTGTGAGAGTCAGATCTATTCACTAGAGTTTTACAAAATAATGAAATGAAATGTTGTAATGAAAGAAAATGTCTCTGGTGTCAGGCTTCTTTATGAATTCCAAAATCATTTAGGTTCAGTGGCTGAGATGTGGATCTGATCAAACGGGGATCAGTAAATTTCACTGGCACCTATGCTTTCTTGATGCCCTCTTTCTAAAGTGTCTCTCTCTGAGTTAACATTATAAAGGCACACCTAAATCTTAAAAACATCCTTTAACAAACACCCATTCATTTCTATTCCCTTACTTTTCTACAACTCTGATTACTTACATAAAAGACTGAGGAGCAGGCTGAAGGAGTAGTGTGGTTAGGCAGGAAACAGTACTCAGCTTCTGGAAGATCATATGAGCAGGCCCTAGAGAGCAAGTTATGTTGCTGGAGTGTTTTGGAGAAGTTGTAAAGTAAGCTTTTATTATTATCTTTTATTAAAACACCTTTTCTTTCCCTCCTCAAATGTCAGTGTTGCTGTTGTATGTCAGGCTCTGTACTACACATCAATTAAGTCAGGAAAAAGAAGAGCTAGTTCCCTGCCTCCCAGATCTTCTCAGATCCAAGCCTGTGTTCTCAAGTATTTCTACCGTCATGCTCACTGGATTCGTGATCCATGTCCCACCTTCTCCAGGTTGCTGAGCAATCTTGCCCCCAGTCTCCTCTCTTCTCAGCTCTCCATGTTCCCAGCCCACTACACTGGCCCTTTTATTGCTTGCCTTGTGAATGGACTTTTCTCATAGAATTCATGGCCACTTCACCAGCCTCTGAGTGCTCCTGGGGCCAGCTGGGTTGGTTTCTTGTTTACTTAGAGGATACTTAGCTAGTGATCATTGAAATCCACTTAATTGAATAGAATTACAGTTAAAGTCTCTGGACCTTGCTCACAAAGGAAATTCAAATATTATCTGATTCCATTATAAATCACTCCCTGAATTCTGCTCTCTTCTCCCCTACATTTATCTCAGTGGTGGTGAAAAAAAGAAACATTTTTTTAATTGTGGTAAAATACATACACAAATCTTCAAATTTAATCATTTTTAAGATTTATAATTAGTGTCATTATTATAGTTACTGTCTACAACCATCACCGATATCCATTCCCACAAGATTTCAACATCCCACCCAAATAGAAGCTTAGTGACTGATAAGCAGGAACTCAGTTTTCCAGTCCCCAAGCAGCACTTGGTGATCACTAATAAACTTTTGTCTCTATGTATTTGCCTAATCTGAATATTATGTATATATAGGATTGTCCACTATTGTCCTTTGGTGTCTGACTTATTTTACTTAGTCCTGATGGGCTCTGTATGATAAATACTGGACTACTAATTGTAATGACAGTGGTTCAAACCAACCAGCCACTCCTTGAAAACCATACACAGAGTTAAGCGAATAAGTCAGAATTCACTTGATGACACTTAAGAACAATTGTAAACCAAGATCACAATGGATTTATAATAGGTCCTCATGCATGTTAAAGCTATGTCCTCACCATTCACTTAGTGTTCTCAAGTGTCATCGAGTTGGTTCTGACTCAGAGTGACTTTACATAGGGTTTCTGAGGAGCATTTGGTGAGTTTAAACCACTGATCTTACAGTTCAAATTGACTTTGAGGTCAAGTGCTTATTGAATATCCCATTATGCCAGATTTACATGATAGTGGAAAATGAAGATGTGTTATGTGTGGCTAGCCAGAATTGGAACTGACTCTAACTTGGGGAAATTCGCCTTTTAAATTCCTTGAGTAAAGCAAGTGATCCTTCATTGGCCCAATCTGTTAACACTTACTATAAACCATAAGGTTGGAGGTCCCAATCCACGCAGAAGTACCTTGGAAGAAAGGCCAGGCAGTCTGCTTTCAAAAGGTCTTGACAAATATGTTCCATGGAATGGCCAAGGCAGAAGCACCTGCTTCAGACTGGGGCTCTGCAACTCCGGAAGTGAGGAATCAGAGACAACAAGGGAACCATGTTTATGGGTAGTGGTGATCTTAATGGCAGCAACCTGACATTTTTACATGTAGCATCCAGTGTTCTGTACTAGTGGGAGTCCAGGGGTCCAACATTCAGTGAAAACAATGGTCCTCCTTTAGATGGTTTCATGTCACACCTGTCAACCTTCCTTGTTCCTGCCCACCTTTGAAGTTTAGTTCCTGGTCAGTTTTGTAAATTACCTAATATCCTTCAAATATGTTCATTTTGTGCTTAAATCACTTAGTGTAGATTTCTGTTGCTTACAACTCACAAACTGGATACTACTTTGTGATATTAATATTAGTGGGTAATTATGTATTTTACATCTCCTTTATAATTTAGCTTCCCTTCAGGGAGTAAGTGAATTCCGACATTCAAAAGAATCTTTGGTGAATAATAATGATTTAAAAAAAAATTGTTAATAATTGTCTTCCAATACAACATTCTAGGGTTATGGTTATAGTCTTACTGCTTTGCAAAATTACTGCTCTTCAGATTTAGTTGTGTATTGTGGGTTGAACTTGCATCAAGAATGGTAGTGTTTTTAAGATTTATAATTTGGTCCTGCCTTCTCCATGTCTTTGTTTACTGAGCTACACAGCCACAGGAGATGTTAGTTCAGTGTCAGCAAGAAAGAGGAAAGAGGAAGACCCACAAAGAGACGGATTGGCACAGAGGTTGCAGCAATGCACTCAAGTATAGCGATGATTATGAGCTTGGCACAGGACCAGGGGCCGTTTCTTCTGTTGCGCATAAGGTCCCTGTGAGTCCATACAGACGCAAAGACACCTAAAAACAACTACAAAAACTCTTGGCTTATCATGAAAATGCCCTTCCTGAGAAACTTTATGTGTGATGCAGAGAGAAACAACAGACAGAGCTAACAATGGGGCCTTCAGGGTTATATAACTTCATTCTGTGTTAAATGTGGGGTTTAAAGCTCATGCTGTCCGACAAGAGGCTTTAGACTTCTGAGGATTGTGCAGTGCTTTTGCAATGAAGAGCAGTGAGAATTCCATTCTCTCTCTTCACATTAGCAGCAAGACTCACTCTTCAAATGTTTCCTGCTGCTTCCCACCGAGCACAGGAAGCAATGTTCTGGTGATTAAGCAGCAATATCATTATAAAAGCCAAATGAATAATCATTGTGTTAATGAACTTTATCTCAGAAAAGATTAGTTTTCTAATGTTAAGTCTCTTCCAATATGAAAGAGAAAATGCATTTCCATTCCATTTAATCAAGCAGAGATGTTCATAATCTGCACAATTTCATATCCAATCTGCACATAGCTCTCTGATTCCACACACACAGTGACTTTTGTGGATGCTGTCAGGTCTTTCTACGAGATCTCGCTCATGCACACACACACACATACACACACACAGATCTGCACACTGCTTCTCCAGAAAGAGAGCCATATAGCCTTTCATAAATTAGATTTGATGGTTAACAAACAACAGTGGTTCACAAATTAGTCATAACAATCAAATCTCTCAGAGAAAAACACTGCCCTTAAAAGAAATTCTGATTGCCTCTTTAAAGAAATACTATTTTTTAAAAAATGATTTCTTTGGGTCAAAAATGTTCCGAACATTTACAATGGTAACCTGTTTTGAGTGTACAACTCAGTGGGATTAATTAACAGTGTTTTGCCACTACTATTACCACCTATTTTCACACATTTTTTTTTATCACTACAAACAGAAATTGTTCAATTAAGAAATAACTCTTCATCAATCGTTGTCCACCTGGTCTTTTGTAGGCTTGAATCTACTTAATATTTTAATTAATTTGCCTAGCAGAGATGTTTCATATTAGTAGTGTGAGAAATAGTTCTTGAGCGCTCTATCTTCAGGACTGAGTGGAGACTTGGGGGTAGTAGGCTAGATTTACAAAAAAAAAAGCTCAGGGGAGGGGAAGAACTAGTTTGACTTACTAGAAAATTTAAAATAAGAATATGCCATCAAGGAAATTGGGGATGCTCACAGGGAGGGAGGAAACTAAATTTAAATGAGAATGCTACCAGAAAAGACAAGTAGGTGAATTTGGGGGTAGGTTGTAAACCCCATATTACTCAGTATAAGAGGAACTGGGGGAGGGGCTTTCCCGAGACAGGGGAATAAAACTATTCAGCAGCCAGCCATGAGGCACATCTGCCTTTGTCTACTGGGTTGGGCGCCCTATTTTGCAAAATTGAATAAAGAAAATCTCACTCTCACTAAAATGAGTACAGATTGGATTTCTTGAGTGTTTGTCAGGAAGCACTTGCCATAACTCCTCAGTGACCTCATAACCCAGAGGAACCAGGCAGTGTTGGGCTATCCACAACTTTTCTCACAGAAGGATCATAGATATTCGTCTTTTTGTGTTCAACTTTGTTCACTTACCACAGTATTTTCAAGACACATTCATGTCACAGTGTATATCATACCAGAGCTTCATATCTCTTTATAGAGCTGAATAATGTTCTTTTGTATAGATAGTCTATGTTTAGTTGTTCCCTGTTGACGAACACTTGGGTTTGACGCCAATTTTTGGTCATTGTGTGTAATGCTGAAGGAATATTATTGTATGAGTATCTGTTTGAGTCCCTGGATTCAAGTCTGTGGGAAGGGAATTGTTGGTATGTCACTGTTGTTGTTGTTGTTAAGTGCTGTGGAGTTGGTTCTGACCCATAGTGACCCTGAACAGGGTTTCCAAGCCTGTAAATATTTACAGGAACACAAAACCTCATCTTTCTCCCACAGAGGAGCTGGTAGTTTTGAACTGCTGACCTTGTGGTTCGCAGCTTGATTCGTAACCACTACGCTACCAGAGCCTTATAGCACTGTAGTTAACAGGAAAAAGTAAAAAGTATTCACTGCCCTCTCTGCCCAATGATAATCAGGTTACTGAATGGAACCAATCTTCCTGGTTTTGCCACTGCCCTCAACCAGGTATGCAGCCTGGTCCCTCCCTGACTCTGACCCCATATAGACCGTTGTTGCCCTCCATTCCGGGCTCAGAATCTGGAGAAATTAGCTCCTCTGAGTCAGCTGGCTTAATAAAATCTGAAACTCTGCTTCACCTCTCTGAGGGGCCTTGGTTTCTTTGACCACAGATCTGAAACTACTGTAATTGTAGGATAAAGCACTGGATAATAAGGTCAGTTTGAGCCTCAAGGTTGGTGATTCAAACTCATCAGCCATTCCTAGGAATCTCTATATAGGGTCATTATGAGTCAGAACTGACTAGACAGCATTTAACAATAATGGTAATAATACTATCTGTTGGTGTGCTGTTGCAATAGCTTTTGAATTTTCTTCAGCAAAATTTTACTTTCATGTGATATTAATGACATTGGTCCATGATTTCTGCATTCCAGTAAGTCATCTTTCTTTCTTTGGAATGGGCACAAATATGGATCTATTTCAAGTGGTTGGCCAGAAATTCATGGCAGAATCACAAGAGGATGTGGAATGAGGGCTACCATTGCTGACGTCAGATGGCTCTTGAATGAAAGTAGAGAATAACAGAAGGACATTAACTGTGCTTTATTGACTATGCATAGTGTTAGACTGTGTGGCGCATGACAAACTACATTATTGCCAAGAATGGGAATTCCAGAACACCAAATTGTGCTCATGGGAACTTGTACATAGCCAAAAGGCAATTTGTTTTTCAAAGATCAAAAGGGATACTGAATGGTTTAAAGCTAGGAAAGGTGTGCTTTCTTTCACTATAGTTACTCAATGTACATATTATGCAGAGCAAATAGTCTGAGAAGCTCTATTATATTAAAAAGATTGTGGTAGCAGAATTGAAGGAAAACTCATCAACAACCTTCACTCTGGAGATAACACAACCTTGCTTGCTGGAAGTGAAGAGGGTTTGAAGTAATTGCTGATGAAAGACGATCTAAGATTACAACCTTCTTTGTACCTCCAGGTAAAGCAAACAAAAATTCTCACTACTGGACCTATAAATAACATCATGTTAAGTGGGGAAATGATTGTAGTTGTCAAAGCTTCATTTTGCTTGGATACAAATCAATACTCATGAAAGTGGAAGTAACAGTTAAGATATCAAACAATGTATGGCATTAGGCAAATCTGCTGCAAAAGACTTCTTCAAAGTGTTACAGAGCAAAGATGTTGATTTGAGGACTAAGTCAGTCTGACCCAAATCAGAGTATTTCCAATCACCTCATGTGAATGGGCCAATATTCACAGTGGTTTAACAGGTGAGATGTAGCTGTCCCACATAATGTGATTTGATGTGCTAAGCAAATAAGAGGCTTAAGGGTGGGATGTTGTTGTAATTAAATGCCTTCAAGTTGGTTTGTCTCCTAATGACTTCTTATAGGATTTCCAAGGCACTCATCTGTCAGTTTGTCGTGCTGTGGTGGCTTGTGAGTTGCTGTGATTCTGGAAGCTATGCCACTGGTATTTTAAATACCGGCAGGATCACCCATTGGTATTTAAATGGGTTTCAGATGAGCTTCCAGATGAAGACAGACTAGGAAGACATAGTGAAGACTTCCAAATATTTAGTCACCGAAAACCTTATGAATAGCAAAGAAACACTTTCAGATATAGTGTCTGAAAATGAGCCCCTCAGGTTGGAAGGCACTCAAAATGTGACTGGGAAAGAGCTGTCTATTCAAAGTAGAGTTGATCATGATGATGTGAATGGAGTAAAGCCCGTGGGAGTAAAACCTACGGGACCTTCATTTGCTGATGGGCCACAACTCAAAATGAAGAGAAACAGCTGTAAACATCCATTAATAATCGGAACCTGGAATGTATCAAGTATGAATCTAGGAAAATTGGAAATTGTCAAAAATGAAATGGAACGCATAAACATTGATATCTGAGGCATTAGTGAGCTGAAATGGACTGGTATTGGCCATTTTGCTCTGACAACCACATGGTTTACTATGTCGGGAATGACAAATTGAAGAGGAATGGTGTTGCATTCATTGTCAAAAAGAACATATCCAGATCAGTCAGGAGGTACAACACTGTCTGTGATAGGAAAATATCCATGAGCCTACAGGTAAGCCTAGTTAATATCACTATTATCAAATTTACACACCAACCACTAAAGCCAGTAAAGGATGAAATAGAAGAATTCTACCAACTTCTTCAATCTGAAATTGATCAAACATGCAATCAAGATGTATTGATCATTACTGGTGATTGGAATGTAAAGGTTGGAAACAAAGAGGAAAGATCAGTAATTGGAAAATAAGGCGTTGGTGATAGAAATGATGCTGGAGATCTCATGATAGAATTCTGCAAAATCAATGATTTTTTCATTTCAAATACCTTCTTTAGACAGCATAAGAGGTGATTAGACACATGGACCTTGCCAGATGGAATACACAGAAATCAAGTTGACTACATCTGTGGAAAGAGGCAATGGAAAAACTCTGTATCATCAGTCAAAACAAGGCCAGGGGCAGATTGTAGAAAATACCATCAAATGCAAATTCAAACTAAAGCTAAAGAAATTGAAATCAAGTCCACAAGAGCCAAAATATGATCTTGAATATATCCCACCTGAATTTAGAGATCTTTTGAAGAACAGATTTAATACATTGAACACTAAAGACCGAAGACCAGGAGAGTTGTGGGATGACATCAAGAACATCATACATGAAGAAAGCAAAACAAAAAAAAAGTCATAGACAAAATGAATGTCAGAAGAAAAAAGTCAAAATGAATGTCAGAAGAGACACCGAAACTTGCTCTCCAGCGTAGAGATGCTAAAGCAAATGGAAGAAATGAGGAGGTCCTAGAGCTGAACAGAAAATTTCAAAGGTCAGCTCGAGAAGATAAAGCCAAATATTACAATGAAATGTGGAAAGAACTGGAATCAGAAAACCAAAAAAGGAGAACATGCTCAGCATTTCTCAAGCTGGGGGAACTGAAGAAAAAATTTAAGGCTTGTCTTTAGTTATTGAAAGAGTCTCTGGGAAAATTATTGGATGATGCAGAAAGCATCAAGAGAAGATGGAAGGAATACATAGAGTCACTGTACAAAAAGGAAATGGTTAATGTTCAAATGTTTCAAGAGGTAGCATATGATCAAGAGCCAATGATACCGAAGGAGGAAGGCCAAGGTGTATTGAAGAAATTGGCAAAGACCAAGGCACCAGCAATTGATGGAATCAAAATTGAAATCTTTCAAGAAAGTGAGGCGACACAGGAGGCACTCACTCATCTATGCCAAGAAATTTGGAAGACAACTATCTGGCTGACTCATTAGAAGAGATCCATATTTGTGCCCATTCCAAAGCGAGGTGACTCAACGGAATGTGGAAATCTTTGGACAATCTCTTTGCTATCCCATGTGAGTAAAGTTTTGCAAAGGTAATACAGAAACGGCTGAAAGCATACTTTGACAGAGAACTTCCTGAGGTTCAAGCCAGATTCAGAAGAGGCCGTGGAATGTGGGATATCATTGCTGATGTCTGATGGATCTTGGCTGAAAGCAGAGAATATCAGAAAGATGTTTACCTGTGCTTTATTGACTGCTCAAACGTTTTTGATTGTGTGCATCATGACAAGCTATGGACAACATTGCGAAGTATGAGTATTCCTGAACATTTAATTGTGTTCATGAGGAATCTTCCAAGAGGCAGTTGTTCAAACAGAACATGGAAACACTGAATCGTTTAAAATAAAGAAAGGCATGCGACAAGGTTGTATTCTTTCACCATACTTATTCAACGTGTATGCTGAGCAAATAATCTGAGAAACTGGGTTCTATGAAGGAAAATGTGGCATCAGGTTTGGAGGAAGACTCATTAACAACCTGTGATATGCAGATGATACAATCTTGCTTGGTGAAAGTGAAGAAGGCTTAAAGTATTTATGAAGAAGATCAAAGAGCACAGCCTTCGGTATGGATTGCATCTCAATGTAAACAAAACAAAAATCCTCACCACTGGACCTATAAACCACATTCTTATCAAAGGAGAAAAGATTGAAGTTGCCAAGGACTTCACTCTTCTTGGATCAACTATCAACACTCATGGGAGTGTTGTTGTTGTTGTTGTCAGGTGCCATCAAGTCGGAACCGCCTCATAGCGACCCCATGCACAGCAGAATGAAACAATGTCCGATCCTGGGCCAACCTCACTACCGCTGCCACACTTGATTCCATCAATGATGCCACCTGGCTGATCCATCTCGTTGGGGGTCTTCCTCTTTTTCTCTGACCCTCCATCTTACCCAGCATGACATCCTTCTCTAGCGACTGTTCCCTCCTGACAATATGCCCAAAGTATGAGAGATGAAGCTTAGCCATCTTGGCCTCCAAGGAGCACTCTGGCTGCACTTCTTCCAAAACATATCTATTGGTTCTTTTGGCAGTCCATGGCACTTTTAGTATTCTCCTCCAACACCACAATTCAAAGGCATTAATTCTTCTATGATCTTCCTTATTCACTGTCCAGCTTTCGCATCCATATGAGGCTATTGAAAACACCATGGCTTGGGTCAGGCGCACCTTAGTCCTCAAGCTGACATCCTTGTTCTTCAACACTCTGGAAGTGCTACTCACGGAAGTGTTGTTGTTGTTTTTGTTGTTAAGTGCCTTCGAGTTGGTTCCGACCCATAGTGACCCTGTACAGGGCTTCTGAGGGTGTAAATCCTTACGGGAGTAGAAAGCCTCATCTTTCTCCCGCGGAGTGGCTGGTAGTTTAGAACCACTGACCTTAAGGTTCGCAGCCCAATTCGTAACCACTACGCTACCAGAGCTCAGATGAGTTATTGCATTAGGCAAATCTGCTGCACCAGACCTTTTTAAAGTGTTGAAGAGCAAAGGTATCAGCTGGAAGACTAAAGTGTGACTGATCCAAGCCATGGTATTTTCAATCACCTCATATGCATGCGAAAGCTGGACAGTGAATAAGGAAGACCATAGAAGAATTGATGCTTTTGAGTTATGATGTTAGAGGAGAATATTGAAAGTGCCACTGGCTGCCAAAAGAACCAATAGATCCATTTTGGAAGAAGTGCAGCCAGAGTGCTCCTTGAAGGCCAGGATGGCCAAACTTCGTCTCTTATACTTCAGACATACTGTAAGGAGGAACCAGTCTCTGGAGAATATCATATTTGATAAGGTGGAGGGTCAGGGAAAAAGAGGAAGACCCCCAGTGAAATAGATTGGCAAAGTGCAGCATCATTGGGCTGAAGCATAGCAACAACTGTGAGGTTGGCCCAGGACCAGGCAGTGTTTTGTCTGTTTTACATAGGGTTGCTATGAGTAGGTACTGACTTGATGGCAGCTAACACCAAGAAGAAGGAATTTCATTCCTCTACCACCCTGATTCCATTTATAAAAGATTCCTTGGGGTGTGAAATGCAATACCTTTTATCTTACAAGAGAGAAGGAGAGATATTTGAGTAGAGAAAGAGGAACTTATTACCACCAAGCTAGAAGAGCTGGGAGTGCATCTCATCCTTCAGATCTGGTGTCCCTGCACTGTGAAGAGCCAAGATCCAAGGCAAGATCGATGCCAAGATATATGGAGATCATTAAGGAATACTGGCTTTACAAATGCTTAAAGGAAATAAGAACCTTTCTCCAGAGCAAGTGCTCTGAATTCAGGCTTTTATCTTCCTAAATGGTGAGAGAATACATTTTTAGTTGTTAAAGCCATCCCGTTGTGGTATTTCTGTTATAGCAACACTGGATAAGTAGGATATCTCATATGCATTCAAAAACCGGACAATCAACAAGGAAGACCAGAGAAGAAGCAATTCATTTGAATATTAAATGTACCAGGGACTGTCAGAAGAATGAACAAAATCTATTTTGCTAGAAGTATGGCCGGATTGCTCCATGGTAGTTTTGATGACAAGACTTCATCTCCTGGACTTTGGACATGTTGTCAGGAAGGACCGATCTCTTGAGTAGGACATCATTCTTGGAATAGTGGATGGTCAGCGAAAATGAGGAAGACCCTCAATCAGATTGATTAACACAGTGATAATAACAATGGACTTAAATACAACAACAATTGTGAGGACTGCACACAACTGGACAGTATTTCTTTCTGTTCATTATACATAGGGTCTTTATGAATTGAAACTGACTTGATGGCACCTAACAGGAACAACATGGTAATACTACATTTAATTTTAGAGAACATTCACGTTTTCTACACTGGTGGTACAACTTTACATGCCCATCAGCAATGCATGAAGATTCCAATTCCTTCTCCACATTGTTGCCAACATTTGTTATTTCTGTTTTCTTAATAGTAGCCATCAAAGTAGCTGTGAATTTGTTTCTCATTACAGTTTTCTTTTTAAAATCTTTAAGCAATCTGGAAGGCAACTAACAACTAAAACATTTACTAATGAAGTGTTCCTGGGTGTTGAAAATGGTTAAACACGTGTCTACTTACCAAAAGGTTGGTGGCTTATATCACCTAGAGGCCCCATCTGAAGTCAGACCTGGCTATCTAGTTCTACTATGGTTACAGCCATGGAAAACTTGACGGAGCTCTGTTGAACTCCGAAACAAATGGACTCTTCATGAATTGGGACCCACTTTATGGCAACTGGTTTGATTTTGATTTTAGTAATGACTAATGATATTGACTAAGAGCTCTGGTTGCGTAGTGGTTACGAATCGGGCTGCAAACTGCAAGGTCAGCAGTTCGAAACTACCAGTGGTTCCGCGGGGAAAAGATGAGGCTTTCTGCTCCCGTAAAGATTTATAGCCTCAGAAACCCTGTATAGGGTCGCTATAAGTTGGAACCAACTCCGTGGCACACAGCCACCAGCCAATGATATTGACATTCTCATGTGCTTATCAGCCATTTGTATATTTTCGTTGGAGAAATGTCTATTTATGTTCTTTGCCCTTTTTTTATGAGGTTTTCTGGTTTTTGTTGTTCTTTTAAAAAATAGTTTTTTATTTAAAAAGCTTACCTTAATGTTGTTAAGTGCTATCAAGTCAGTGCAGGCTTAAAGTGACTGTGTAGGGTTTTTGAGAGTCAGAACTGACTTGACAACACTTAACAACAACATACAGAGTTTCCAAGGAGCAACTGGTGGGTTTGAACCTCCTACCTTGTAGTTAGCAGTCCAGTTCTGATTTTACAGTGCCACCAGAGTTCTCTCTATGTCTTTGTCTCTCTCTGTCTACCTACCTACCTACCTACCTATCTATCTATCCATATGCAAGGTTAGTAGTTGCAACCTACCAGCTCCTCCATGGGAGAAAGATGAGGTTTTCTGCTCTCATAAAGAACTACATCCTCAGAAACCCTAGACAGGGCTTTCATGAGTGAGAATAGATTGGATGGCAGTGAGTACGTGTAGATATACAAACATATATGTTGTTGTTAAGTGCAATTGAGTCGGTTCCAACTCACAGCGACCCTGTATAGGGTTTCCAAGGAGCAGCTCACAGACTTGAACCACCGACCTTGAGGTACAACCTGATCCTGCAGTCCAGGGCATTAACCCACAGCATCACACCAGGACTCCATACTTAAATGAGGGGGCTTGAAAAAGTGTGTTGAAGATCAGAATGAAAATATATTGGAACTTTCCTATGAGCTTTTTAAAGTCCCCAAATATATATGATTTTATGAACTTTGAATTCTGAGTTGTGTTTGGAGGAACACAAACATTCCCTCCCAAATAAAAAGAGAATTAAAAAACTGCAAAAGAAAATTTGTCCTTTAACTATGAACCCAGAGTGTCTGCATTTTCTTTCTTTATATTACATATTCTTAAGGAATATGTCATTGATACAAAATGAATTCCAATTACTGCTGTCTTCACCTGTGTGTGTCTCCCTCCTGGAGCCATTGTATTGGATGGTATGTGAAGTAATATCTGTCAGAATGGCCTCCTGCTGGGCAGGCACATATAACATTAACTGGACACTTTCAAACTGGACACAAAATTATCTGACAAGAAATTTGGAATTCTCTAAGACTCCAAGGAAAGCATTGAGTAATTGTCTATAGATTTTTTTAGCTTAGCAATTCTCAACTTTTATGCCTGGGTCAATGATAGAAAAAGCAGGCATATTTCTTATTTATACTATAACCCAGTGTTTTCCAAAGCTTGGCAAGAAACAACATTTCAGATGATGCATGAGCAAACATTTAGAAAATTAATATGTGTAATTTAAAATATGTATTAGGAAAATGCGTTGCTATCATATCACAAGGTGATTTAATGCATAGTGTTACCATGTTGGCGACTAAATAAAAAAGTGACTCAATTTTAAACTGACAGAAAAAAATTTATTGGATAAATAATACTACAGATGCTAATGTTGGTATGGCAAAATTATGACAACAGTAATTGATGAATGAAAGTGGAGAAACTCTATTTTAACTCTAGTGAGTTTCCAGTTCTTATGGGAGTAAAAATGGTGGAGATAGGACTGGAATGCATTCTGGTTGTTTGTTTGTGGGCATGAATCTAGAACCAACTAGAAGGCAGCTATCATCAATAATGCATTTGTGATTGGTTGAGGTTCACTCCTGGAGGCATTAGTTCTTTGACACTTTAGTCCTGCCTCGAGGAAATAAAGTGAGTTTTGGAAGTAGATTGTAACTTTGAGCCAAGAAATACAGAAAACTTGCTGGCTGTAAGAAAATTAGGCTTGGGAGATATGTTGACAGCATTTGCTATCTAGGTTTTATGTAAAATAATTGTTTAAAAAGTGACCCGAGGTGTGTGTTAATTCGTTTGCAGAGACTGCTTCTTTGTTTATTTTAAACTGCATTCTTACATTTAAAAATCTGCATCTCAGTGTAGTATGTTGTTGTTAAGCCTAGGGTTTCTGAAAACAGGCTGGTGAATTTGAACTGCTGACCTTGTGATTAGCAAGCAGTGCAGTGCTGGTCCTATAGCAGCGTACCAGTTCTCCCTGGTATAGTATTGTTATTGTTAAGTGCCTATGGGGTTGTCAAGGAGTAGCTGGTGGATTTGAACTGCTGACCTTGTGGTGAGCAGTTCAGTACTAATCCACAGTGCCACACCAGAAGTATGTTGCTATTGTTGTTGTTATGTGCCGTGGAGTTGGTTCCGACTCATAGCGACCCTGTACAGCAGTGTTTCCGAGGCTGTAAATCTTTACAGGAGCAGAAAGCCTCATCTTTCTCCCGCAGAACAGCTGGTAGTTTTGAACTGCTGACCTTGTGGTTCTCAGCCCGATTCGTAACCACTATGCTACCAGAGCTCCTTACACCAGAAGTATATACACCAGAAGTATACATGATGGAAATTTATTAGTCAGGCTATCTGTCCTTCAACTAGTTTGGCTCT
Source organism: Chrysochloris asiatica (assembly GCF_000296735.1). Lineage (NCBI taxonomy): Eukaryota > Metazoa > Chordata > Mammalia > Afrosoricida > Chrysochloridae > Chrysochloris > Chrysochloris asiatica. The sequence goes on along the minus strand of NW_006408639.1, from coordinate 4,217,648 downwards.
GTTGTGTCTCAATTTACCCAGATGACCACTCGAGACTCTCAGGATTAGCAAGGAAACCTTTATTAGCTGGCCAGCGACTACAGCCTCCCAAGAAGCGGGAAAGACTGCAGCCCCGACCCAGTTTTTCAAAGAGTATTTATACATAGGCAGTCTGACATTATCTTGTACAAACCAAGGGTATGATGTATGCATGTGCTGTTAGGGTGGGGGCTAGGAGTACATCAGCTGGGACAGTTTTCTCAAGATTAACTTTGGCCGGCTGTTCTCAAGGTTAGCCTTGGCCACAGCTCCTGTTAGTCAGGCGAGCCCGTTCAGATGCGAGGAATTTGTATAAGTATTTTTATAGAAGCGAAGTTTAGCCAGAGTTAAGGGGGAAGGGGATTTCTGCATTCGGGGAGTTGTTGATGCTTAAATTTTCCACTTCAGCCTGATCCTTTCTTAACAATTAATTACTATAGGACAATTGGGCCTTACAGCTCAAGAAGATTATAATTATATTCATTTGGCTGTATGTATTCCTAGTGTTTCAAATAGGTCAGTAATGAATTTGTTCATTATGTCTGTGAATATTTCCACAATTTAGGCAAAAATTTAATTTTGGAAATCAGGAGCAAGAGATAGAATAGAGAAATATTCAAAGGGAAAAACCAGAAGACTGATAAATAAATGGTTCGCAACTCTATTAATATCCAGACGGGGCTTTAGGTAATCCTGTTTTCAATTACCCAGGCATATAAAGGAGCTCTGGTAGCGTAGTATTTATGAATTGGGCTACTAACCTCAGGGACAACAGTTCGAAATTATGAGCTGTTCTACAGTAGAAAGATGAGGCTTTCTGTTCCTGTAAAGATTTACAACCTTGGAAACCCTATGCAGGGTCACTGTGAGTCGGAACCGACTCCATGGCACATAACAACAACAGCATAGGGTAAGATGGACACTCCTGGGGCAGCGCTGTACTGCGAACCACAAGATCAGCAATTAAAACCCACCAGCCACTCTTTGGAAATCCTTTGATTTTCCATGATTGGGAATGAACTTGATGGCACTTAACAACAACAACAAAATAGGGTATGGCAGGTCTGGCACTTGACCTGCCATACCCTACTTTTTGGTGCCATATGAGGGGTGGGGGGAATACCAATGAGTAATTTCTGTTTGCCATCACTATTTTCATTGCCAGCTGTGAAAAATCATCCCACAATATAAAACTGCCATAGGCACTGTTTTCCATAGATGATGGTGGTGGTGGTGGTGGTGGTTGTGTGCCTGCTTGTTGGTATTTGCCCTGTATCTAGCTCTGTAAATACTTTTTATCACATGCATCATATAAACCCAAAACCAAGCCAGATAATGTCCAGCCAACTTTTCATCTTTGACTCATAGCTACCTCATGTGTGTCAGAGTAGAGCTGGGTGCCACCGAGTTTGCAGTTTTCCTTTGAATCAACAATTAAAGCATCACTTATTTGAACCACATTAGACCTTGGATAGCGTTTCGGAGGCTGTATATGTTTTCAGGAGCAAAAAGCCTCATCTTTCTCCCATGGAGCCACTGGTACACGCAAACTGCTGACTTCCTGGTTAGTAGCTCAGCTCATAATCTGCTATGATATGAAGACTCCTTAGGTTCCATGGATATGCGTCTGCAATTACCCTCCTAGTACTAAATCCATCCTTTCCCCTCCAGAGTCTTCATCTTCAAGTCCATCAGTATTTGCTTTCCCAAGCTGATTTCCAATTTATTTTGTGCTAACCATCTTTAAACAGCAGAGGCACCTACATTTTTTTATCTTTGTACTTCTTAGAATCTGCACCCCCACCCAATTTTTGAAAGTTGGCAGGTTAATCTATCTCAATTTTTACCCTTCAGGCCAGTAGGCTGTAAATAGAAGATGTGCCTTGAAGCTTTAATTTTATAGATATCTAAATGTTAATTGGGCTGCAAGTACATATCTCAGATGTTCAAATAGAAAAAGTACTGTTTGGGGTTTCAAAACAGATCCTATTTTAAGTGGAACAGGAGCTGGCTGCTGGATAAAGGAGAGCAGAGGAAGACTGCCCTGTCACTTTAAAATATGTCCTATTTTGCGCCTCTGTGTCTCTACCACCAGGCTCCTAAAACCAGCAGTGACTAGAGGGAAAGAATATGTTAAAAACACTAACTTGACTCTTCAACCATGCTTTGGTAAGGCTCTTCATTATTGATCAGAAATGAAATCGTAGTCTTTCTTCTTAGATTGCAAATTTATTTTTATTCCTATGCAATCCTCTAGGAAACTCCCATATAGAATTGTAATTGTACTCGACTTGTTACTTTGAGACACTGATAGTGGTGTTCACTCTGGGGACATATTTCCCTAATACTAAAGGCATCTTGGTGTGGCGCTGTGGGTTAATGCGCCAGACTGCAAAGCCATTTGAACTGCAAGGTTGGCAGTTCAAGCTCACCAGATGCTCCTTGGAAACCCTATACAGGGTCGCTATGGGTCAGAACTGACTCGACGGCACTATACAACAACAAAGGAGTCCTGGTGGCACAGTGTGTTACGTGTTGGACTGCTAACCTCAAGGTGGGTGATTAAAACTCTAGCGATCCAGGGCAGAAGACGAGGTTGTCCGTTCCTGCAAAGATTCAATTTCAGACACCCTAGGGAAAAATTTTATTCTGTCCTATAGGATTGCTGAATTGTCCTACAGGAATCAACTCTAATGCAGTGGTTTTGTTTGATTCTCTAGTACTATTCTTTTTGAAAAAGGTAAACTTAGCGTTGATGAAATAAATTGTTTTTGGCACATAGATCCAAAAGGGTCATACCCAAACCAAACCCACTGCAGTCATGTCATCAGGACAGACTAGAAGCATCTCACACAGTCCCAGTGACTGTAACCCTTTATGGAAAGAGATTGATGCATCTTTCTCCTACAGAGCCGCTGGTGGGTTTGTATAGTTTGTATAGCTGAATTTAGAATTCAGTTAAAAGCCAAGCGTTTACTCACTGTTTCACCAGGGCTCCTTAAAGGATATCATGCCCATTCTTAATTAAAACACACTTAACTGAAAGTGGTTCAAACAAGCTATGCTTTAGTTGTTGGTTTATTAGAGGATCATGGAAAAGTAGAAACTGCACAGGAGGAATGCTACTAACCTTTGTCAATATTTTTTATGTTCTTTTCTCCTTAATATTTATGTCTGCCTTCTGTCCACAAGGATGCAAATTTGTTATAATTTTGATCAAGAGGACAAACAAACATTCATGTATTGTCTACTGGAGTCTCTGAGTGGTAGAAATGTTTAAGATCTCGACTGCTCACCTAAAGTATAGATTCACGTCCATAGAAGGGCTGTCACTGAAGAAAGACCTCATGATCTACTACGGAATAATCAATGATTGCAAACTTGACACACATAAGGTTGCTAAGAGGCAAAGTTGAAGAGTTGGCTGTAGGTTAACTGGGTTGGTTTGGGGTTTGATTTATGTGATATGTGTGATTCATATTTAAGGAGCTGGATATAGGGCAGATGTGTAACAGTCGTGTTTCCTTTGGGTGGTTTGCAGTGTCTTTATTTGGGGAGGAAAACAAAGTGCTTAATTCATTGAATTAGATGTTGAGAGGCTTCAAAGGCACATAGAAAAGGGATTTGTGCCCTTGGGATGGTAAGCATGGCTGAAGAAGCTGCAGTCATCACTTCAGCATGTAGAAGAGAGTCAGAGAGCTGAATGAGAGGCTGAGAGAAGGTGAAAGGGAAGAAACAAAAGTGGCAATTTTTCGGGAAGTGTTTTAGTCCAAAACCTATCCAGGGCAGAGTGAGGCACTTTTCCCCCTAAATCCTTTATGCTTTATTCTGCAAATGTTTACTAGTCCCTCACTCTGTACCATGGACTGTGTCCTACTTCTGGACAAGCAACCAAAGAAGCTGAAAGAGATGGCAAGTGACGGAGCTGAATATCTATGTCCTGGAAAGCTGAAATGGTTGAAGCAATATATATATATATTTTTTTCATTTTTTAAAAATGTTTTATTGTGAGTTATATGATAGTTTCCATGGGAGAACATTAGCTTTACATTCATCCTATCGTATATCATTTCATTTTTGTGGTTATAATCCCCTCCATGCATCATCAACCAACCAAAGGGTAAACCCTGAAAGCCTGCCCCCAGGTCGCCAGCACACAGCCCCTCTCCCTCTCTGTGTCTAAAGCCCCCAGTTGCTCCATCTCTCCATGTCATCGTCTCTGCCTCCATCTCTGGCATCACTGCTTCTTTGGGAGGGTCCCACTTTCCACTTTTCTCCCTTGATGGTCCCAAGGACCTCGCTTCCTAGACTGCAAAGTCAATCACACCCCTCCTTTTGCTACAAAATGTCTATCTTTACATTTCCAACCCTCACAGTCAGTTCTGATAACAATTATTCACTATTGTATCGCAAGAGACCTATCCGCATCTCCTTTCATCAGCCCCGCCCAGACAGACTGGATACTACTTAGTGGAGATTCTACCTTCCTCCTCACCCTCTGGACGTAGGCTCCCTTTTTAAAAGCTTGTAAACCACTCATTTCTTGCCTTTGTAGCACCCCCATTTTGGGTAGCCAGTGTCCAAGTTGCTTATCCCTGTCTACTCTGTGTATGGAGGAGGTGGGAATGATCCTTGCTATAAAGATTTGTTCCCTCTTTTGAGCTACTGCATCCATAGGTCAAGTTTATCAAATTGTATCAGATTACTCTTTTTTCCTCTTCTTTCTTCTTCTGGTTGAGCTCTGATCATCCAGTCATTGAAGCCAGGTCAAGTGGGTATTATCTGTAAGTGTGGGTGTTCTTGTGCATATGCCCTCTCTTCTTCTCAGCTGGAAACTTTTTTCTTCGTCTTTTACAGTAGTGGTCCTATGCAGTATTTCTCCTTTTGTGACTGACTAATTTCACTCAACATAATGTCCTGAAGTTTCATCCATATTATGCGGTGGCTTGCAGCTTCCTTGTTATTCTTCAAGGTAGCATAATATTCCATTTTGTGTATATACCACAATTTGTTTATCCATTCTTCAGTTGATGGGTACTTTGGCTGTCTCCATCTTTTTGCTATTGTGAATAGGGCTGCTATGAACATTGGTGTGCACATATCTACCCATGTTATGGCTCGTGTTCCTTGTGGGTAAATACCAAGTAGAGGATTTGCTGGATCATGAAGTATTTCTATTTCCAACTTTCTGAGGAAGTGCCATATTGTTTTCCAGAGTGGTTGGACCATTTTGCAGACCCACCAGCAATGCAGGAGCATCCCAGTCTCTCCACATCCCCGCCAGCATTTATTGTCCTCAACTTTTTTGTTCTTTGCTGTTATTGCTGGTGTGAGATGACATCTCGTTGTTGTTTTGATTTGCATCTCTCTAATGGAATTCAAGAGAATATCTTGATTGTATGTTGATTATATCAGTATTGTATCAGGATTGACATAGAAATTTAAAGTGACAGTATCAACATAAAACCAAATGGCCACCACTTGTCTGTTGTGCTGTGGTGGCTTGAGTTGCTGTGACTTCTGAGGGCTATGCCACTGGTGTTTTAAATAACCGGCAGGGTTACCCATGGTGTACAGGTTTTAGATGAGCTTCCAGACAAAGACAGACTAGGAAGAAAGAGTGACAAACTACTTCTGAATCGCTTGTCACTGAAAACTCTATGAATAGCAGAGAAACATCGTCAGATACAGGACCAGAAGGTGGGAAGGTACTCAGAATGCGACTGGGGACAAAAATGCCTCTTCAAAGTAGAGTTGACCACGATGACGTGAATAGAGTTAAGCGTGGGGGAGAAAAGTGCACAGAACCTTCATTTGCTAATGGGCCAAAACTCAAAATGAAGAGAAACAGCTGTAAACATCCACTGAAAATCAGAACATGGAATGTACGAAGTATGAATCTGGGAAAAGTGGAAGTTATCAAAAATGAAATGGAACGCATCAACATTGATATCTTGAGCATTAGTTTGCTGAAATGGACTGGTATTGGCCATTATGAATCTGACAACCACATGGTTTACTATGCAGGGAAT
>NW_006408639.1:4207537-4209183 GCF_000296735.1 Chrysochloris asiatica | reverse complement strand
TTTGGAAGAAGTGCAGCTAGAGTGCTCCTTGGCTAAGCTTCGCATCTCATACTTTGGACATATTGTCAGGAGGGAACAGTCACTGGAGAAGGATGTCATGCTGGGTAAGATGGAAGGTCAGAGAAAAAGAGGAAGACCCCCAACGGGATGGATCAGCCAGGTGGCATCATAGATGGCGTCAAGTGTGGCAGCAGTAGTGAGGTTGGCCCAGGATCGGATATTGTTTCGTTCTGCTGTGCACGGGGTCGCTCTGAGTCGATTTGGACTCGATTGCACCTGACGACAACAACAACAATAGAAACCCTAAGGAGCTCTGGTAGCGTAGTGGTTACGAATCGGGTTGTGAACCGCAAGGTCAGCAGTTCGAAACTACTAGATGTTCCGCCAGAGAAAGATGAGGCTTTTTGCTCCCTTAAAGATTTATAGTCTCGGAAACCCTGTACAGGGTAACTATGATTCTGAACTTACTCCACGGCACACAACAACAACAACAATGGAAACATTATCCAGGGTTGCTATGGGTTGGAACCAACTCGATGGCACTTAATAACAACAACAACAATGGCTAGTCATCGTGACCATTTCTTCATATGTTTGTTGGCTGTCTGGATCTCCTTTTTGGTGAAGTGTCTGTTCATGTCCTGTATCCATTTTTTAATTGGTTTATTTGTCTTATTCTTGTAAAGGTGTTGTAGGTTTCCTATATATTTTAGAAATGAGTCCCTTGTCTGATGTGTCATTGCAAAAGATTTTTTCCCACTATGTGGGTTCCCTTTATCCTCTTCTGGTGACGTCTTTTGATGCACATAAGTTTTTAATTTTTGTATGTCCCAATCATCTATTTTGTCTACATTTGTTTGCGTGGTTGAAGGAAACTTGACTAAATTTTAGGTTGGCATTTTCTTGACTTCAGTTTGTTGGCCCTCATACAACACACATGAAAATACTCTATCTGGCCTTAACTGTAAAACCGCTTGGGGTGGACATACCCAACCACTGCTTGACTCCTTAATGTCCTTTAGTACGTCAGCATTTTTCAGTACATCCTAATGTCCTTCAGTCCTTATAGACCTGTCAACCTCTGCTTCAGTAGAGCTGGAGTTCAGATTTAGTTCTATGCTTGCTCTTCATTTTAATGATCCCCATCTCCTTTGCAATTATGACCTTATCCCTTTTCTTCTCCAATTTGCAATTTCCTTTCTTAATAAAGCCTCCCTGCTGATTTTAACAGTCCCTTGTAATTTTTTCTATAACAAGAGGAAATATAAAGATGAAATGACATGCTAAATACTTATCTAGTGACTGGTATGGTGCTATGGGATAAGTGCTGGACTGCTAGCCACAAGGTCAGCAGTTCAAATATACCAGGCACTCTGCAGGAGAAAGATGAGACTTTCTGCTTCCGTAAAAATGTACAGCCTCACAAGCCCTATATAGTGTCACTGTGACATAAAAGCGATTAGACCTGGATAGCACCTAACAACAACTATGGGGTATTATTTGAATTTGGATTCAAATAAATATGTGGTTAAGAGGAAATTTGAACACTAAGTAGTCATTTGAAATTATTGAAAAGGTAATGGTATTGTTTGCTATTTGTTTAGGCTTATGTTTTGGTTCAGTATACTCTTTTTTTTTTTTTTTTT
>NW_006408639.1:4205405-4206887 GCF_000296735.1 Chrysochloris asiatica | reverse complement strand
GTGGGAATGATTCTTGCTGTAAGGATCTGCCCCTCTTTTGAGTTACTGCTTCCATAGGTGTAGGTCAAGTTCATCAAATTGTATCAGAATACTTTTTTTTTTCTTTTCCCCTCTTCTTTCTTCTTTTGGTTGAGCTCTGATCATCCAATTATTGAAGCCAGGTCAAGTGGGTATTATCTGCAAGTGTGGGCGTTCTTGTACATATGCCCTATCTTCTTATCAGCTGGACGCTTCACTCTTCACTCTAGTCCTCTGTGGCCATGTCAATGACTCCGGGCCCAAGAGTCCCCAGGTTTTGCCACACTGCTGGCCAACCAGGTCTTCACCCAGGTTCACAGAAGTCTATTGAACATTGTAGGGCTTAGCTAGCCACTTCATTACTGTTTTTCCCTCACTTCCTCTTAACGGTGTCGAGCATGGTCACCAATCAGAGCGTGTATTCCCATTGTGTCTTAGTCTTGAAAGGGAGTTTGCACTGAGGGGATCCGATCACTTGCCTTGATGTTTCCTGGGCAAGCAACTTGCTTGTTCTTGTAGTAACAGTTGGTCTGCCTATGTTGTTTTATATTTTTCCTGTAGGTCTTTCTTTCAAGAAGTATCTTCTGTTCTTCTAGCCGCTCCAGGCTTGTCTGCTCGTCCTTTCAAGTGGAAATCTCCCATCTCTGGAGATCTGGATGTGGTTCAGGCTTCTACCTATAGTCTTATGTATTGCAGAGGCTCCACAGGAAGCCTCCCTCACTGGGCATGTTGTAGCCCCATTTTAGTTATTCCAATCAGTTATAGGCAGAAGATGGACTTACAAGCTTTCTGTGTGATGTTTCTGACTATTCCTTTCTCTCCCCCTCCAGTGTCTGTTTTATAATATAATGCAAGAAAAACCAAGATTCAAAAGACAGCCAAGCATCTTAACATTATTGCCCCCTTTTCCCCATTCCAAGCATGGCTCAATCTCTGTATCCCAGAGCCCTGTTGTTCCAAGGTTATGCATACATCATTATTTACCTCTGTCCCACTTAGCCCATTCAGACCTGTCTAATTGTTCTCCCATCTGCTTTGTTCTTCCATGCCCATCTCCCTTCTTGTATATTGTCCCTGTTCCCAGCACCCGAACTATCCTGTGTTTAATCCCTGCCCTGTGCTCCACCTTCCCTCTCTCCCCTCCCCCAACACCCCAGCAATCAACAAAGAATCCCCCCACCCCCCTTTGGTATGGGTTATTTTTCTTCGTCTTTTACAGTAGTAGTCCTATGCAGTTTTCTCTTTTTGTGACTAATTTCACTCAACATAATTCCCTCAAGTTTCATCCATGTTATGAGGTGGCGTGTAACTTCCTTGTTGTTCTTCAAGGTAGCATAGTATTCCATTGTGTGTATGTATCATAATTTGTTTATCCATTCTTCAGTTGATGGGTACTTTGGCTGCCTCCATCTTTTTGCTATTGTAAATAGTGCTGCTATGAATATTGGTGTGCATATATCTTCT
>NW_006408639.1:4154090-4201440 GCF_000296735.1 Chrysochloris asiatica | reverse complement strand
TATCTTTTCACTTTTCAGGATGTTAGAGAAATTTTCTTCTAGCAGTTCTTCAACTATTTTCTCTGTGGACTTGTGTGATTCTTCTTGTTCTGGAATGCTGATAATTCTTAAGTTATTCCTCTTCATGTTGTCCAACATGAATCTTAGACCTTCTTTAGAATCCTTTTTCCTTTTTTGTGTTTGTTCTATCTTAGTGGAATTGAGAGATTTGTCTTCCAGCTCATTTGTTCTGCCTTCCATCTCAGGTATTCTGCTCCTCTGCCCTTTCAGAGTGTTCTCTATTTCTGATATTTTGTTATTGATCATTTGGACCTCTTTCTGTAGGTTTTGAATTGTTTCCGATGCTGTATGTATCTTATTTGATTGTTCCTGTAGCACTTTCCTGACTTCCTTGTTTTTCTCAACTCCATTGTTAAGTGTTTTGAAACATTTTGTGATCATTTTTCTGAATTCCTTCTCAGGCATTTCCAAGGCCTGCTCTCCTTCCAGAATGGAGTCCAGGTCTACTTCTAGGTCATTTGCCTCAGACATTTTATCTTGTTTCTGGACATGTGCTGATATGGTCATCTGCTTTTGCTTCTTAGACATGTTTAGTGTTTATCTGTGGCCTTAATACTTAATTGAGTATGTGTTTTGGTATTTTTTAAGCTTTCTGATTGCTTTCAGGAAGATGTGATCAGGATGTGGGCTTCCCTTTTCACTCTTCTTATTGTTTAACTCAGGGTAATGTTCACAGGTATTGTGTGTTTCTCTGGTATATGGTAGTTGGTATTGGTTCTTGCCTGGGTTTTGGTGTTTTATGGAGTGTGATTGTTGGTTGGCTGTATGGCAGCAGTTTCTGACTCTTCCCGCATAATATAGGGAGACAAAGGGTCCTCCAAAGGCAGAAGGGGGAGCATATAGCAGCAAAATAACAGCAACGAAAACAAAAATGAGAGAAGGAAAAAAAAGTTTAAAATATAGCAACATCAAAAACAAGACTGATACTGCAGTCTCTTATCACAGAAAAAGGAGAGGAGGGAGAGAAGAAAAAAGAAGGAAAAAAAAAAAATCCGTAGCCTAATATGAGTATGACTTTAATATCCTCTCTTCAGTTTCCTGCTTTCAAAGCTGTCTGAGAAATTCGAAGATGCCAGTGTTTGTTGTTATGCTAAGCCTCAGGCGCCAATCCAACCTTCCGCCTGTTTTTCTTTTAAACTCTCTTTCCCTCCCTACAGCCCTCTCCTTCTCTTTCCCGTGTTAAAAAAACAGAACAAAAAGCAAACAAGAAAATTTCAGGTCTGCTCTTGGGCTGAGTATTTGTCAGCCGTTTGGTTTTAAATGGAAACTGTCTCTTTAAATTTCAAGGAGATCTGTGCACATGCATAGTAGGACCCTTTGAGGGTGGGGCTGGTGTGTCTACTAGCTCAGGCACCCCTATAGTCACCAGAATGGAGGTACGCCGAAAGCAAGGAACAGATACCAAAAAAAAAAAAAAAATGTCCACACCTCTATCTCCACAGCTCTGTCAGACATCCGTGGCTGCTCTGCTCCTTCCCCTGCTTGGCCCTACACAAGATGGCGGCTCCTGGAGCAGGTTAGCATCAAGAACCAAGAAGCAATGGATTTCTAGCTTCTGCCACAAAGTCGCCGAGTTGTAAGTCTTCCAACCTTCTAAATATTCCTTTATATGTGGTTCAGAGTTCTGGGACTGTCCCCTGAGACTTCTTGGTTTTGTATTTAGTGTTGTTGCCGGCAGAGCTCATCACTGCACTTCCACCCAATCTGCATCTTCCCAGCAACCTGGTTCTGTATACTCAACCTGGTCCTAATACTCCAGGTATGGTGCTATAGGGTCAGTTGTTGTTGTTGTTGTTGTTGTTATGTGCCATCGAGTAGGTTCCGACCCATAGCGACCCTGTATAGGGTTTCCGAGGGTGTAAATCTTTACGGGAGTAGAAAGCCTCATCTTTCTCCCGCGGAGCAGCTGGTAGTTTCGAACAGCTGACCTTAAGGTTCGCAGCCCGATTCGTAACCACTACGCTACCAGAGCTCCAGTACTGGCATTTTAAACTCACCAGCTGCTCCTTGCAAACACTATGGAAAGGACTCAATGACAATTAACAAAAACAACAACAACAACAGTCTTATAGATATACATTTTCAAATATGTATACATAGAACGAGAACAAAAAATGAATTAAAAAAAACACATTTAAAAATTAAGAATTACCTTCTTGTTTTTGCAGCTTTCAAGCTATAGAGTGAAAATTGTTATAAGGCTTGTTGTGGTTTGAGGACCTTATGCATTTAGCAGTCATGTAGACTGGCTCGCCATACACATATATTGAACTCTTATTATGTCATTGACATTGGTTAATATTTTCAGTTGCTAACCAAAATTTTGGAGACTTGAATCCAACCAGGGGCACCTTGGAAAAAAGGCCTGGTGATCTACTTCTGAAAAAATCAGTCATTGAAAACCTTTTGGAACACAGTTCTACTCGGACACATAATGAGTAGCCAACAATCAGGATGAACTCACACAGTTAGCTCCCAAGCTCTTTAGTGTGCAGTGCCATTTCAGTGGAGTGGAGACAATTCATTTCATTGTAAGATAAGCACTAGACTTCTAACAGCAAGGGTCGCTGGTTAAAAGCCCACCAGTTGCTCCACAGAAGCCTTATGCAGAGTCATTCTGAATTGGAATTTACTTGATGGCACTGAATAACAACTACACTTCTAATGCCCAGTGCTTGATATGTGTGTTTCAGTGCTGTTGCCATCTCAGACAAGTATCCTTTCTCTGCTTGCTTGGTGGTGATAGGTGCCAGCCTGCCAATTGTAACTCATGCCAAGCCCATATGTTGTAAAGTAGATCCTCTCCATAGCATTTTCTTGGTTGCAAACTCTACCAGCATCAGAATAACAGAGTGTACACCATGAGCAAACACAACTAAGGGTACACCCTCCTTGGGCACCAGTCTTCTAAGGGTAATTTGGAAATGAAGAAAGCTATTATTTTTCACTATTCATATGTCCCCACAACAGAAAGGAACATCTGTGTTACATGAAGTGCTTAAGCGAGGTGAAAAGACTTGTACCTACTGAAGGGAAGGATTTTTTAAAAAAAGATGAAATCCTTCTTGAAAGCCATTATAAATCAAATAGAAATATTCCATTTCTCAGCTTTTCTCCTGGATGCAGGCAGGAAAATGGATTCAGAGAATAAACCTAAGCAAGCATTTGGCACTGATAAAAAAACAAACAAACAAAACTGCCGCTTGCTTAAAATAAGTGGTCCTTGTCTTAGAGCCTGAACATTTTCTTTCTTGCATGAACTATAATTCCTTTCCTTTGTTCATAGGGCCTAATCACTTCTGCCCCTTCTTGACTGGGGTTATACATTCATTCTGCCTAATTATACAGTATTCAAATTTGAAATGAAGACTGTGGAAAGAATAAGCAAAATATTAAACAGAGTCAGTTGTAAAGAGCGCTCTCCTAGCCTCTGTACCAGAAGATGAACTGAGCATTACCCATACAATTATGAGCAAATCCTATTTATATCACCATCGAGTCCTCAAAGTGCCTGCTTGCATTTTTTTCTGTTGAAATCACGCCAAATGGCTTAGTGTCGCTTGAGTAAATATTATGTACTTAGCAGGTTGGCTTGAAAATAGTTTGGGAATTAGCTCTTGATCCATCAATGGGCAAGAAGGAGACTGCAACTACTAAAAGCTCTGTTAACATTCTCCCCGCAAGCAGTCCCTGATGTCACAATCATTTTCTACTGTAAGAGTTGATTAATGGGAAAAGGACTCGCGTGCTAAAATAACATGTCAATAGTTCAGACACAAAGCAGTGTAGCCATACCAGTTTTAAAGGCTTGCTCTCTTCTGTTCAGAACCGTGGAGGCTACATGAATTACCAAAACAATTGCCTTGAGACCATACTTAAACTTTAAACCAAAACCATCTCCTAAAATTGTTTTTGACCCACAAAAGAGCTTACATTAGTTCGTTAAAGGCTGTCTGCTTTGTTTTGAAACTTGTGCTCTTTTAAAGAGTTATTTGTATGAGAACAAATTGACTACCACAAGTGGAATGGTTGGCTGGGAAGCTTAGAAAACAGTGAGTTGAAGACCATGGTGGTGGAATGATGTAGAATTGGATAATGAGAAGGGCAGCTCATAACCTGAAGAATGTAATCAAGCTCACTGAACGGTACTTGTAGAAACTGTTGAGTGGTATATGTGGCTTATATATCTTCATATTTAAACACATTTGAAAACAAAACAAAACAAACAACTAAAAAAAAAAAAACAAAGCTTGCTATCTGTGCATTATAAAGCACTTTATGCATTAATTCATTTATTCTTTTATCAACCTAGACCACTGGGAGTTAGAGTAGGAATGTTTTGTTGTTAGAGGGCCAACAAGTACTCAGTGAACCCATCTGATGGGGGCAGAACTGCTCCATAGGACTTTCTAGGCTGCAATCTGGGAGGAGGGCTTGGGGTACAGTGGGTGAGTGTGGCTGTTAACTAAAAGGTCAGCGGTTCAAACCCACTGGCCAGTCTGTGGGAGAAAGATGTAGCAGTCTTCTTCCCTAAATGTTGCAGCTGTGGGAACCCTATTTGGCAGGACGCCTCTGTCCTAGTGTCGCTCTGAGTCGGCTTTGCCTCTCTGGCGTTGAGTTTGGTTATTTAAAAATATCCTTATGGGAGCAGATTGCCAGGTCTTTGTCCCTCAGGACCACTGGGTGGGTTTAAACTGCCAACTCTTTGGTGAGTGCCAGAGAGCATAACCATGACCTCACTAGAGTTCTTGGAGAGCATGGATAGGGAAGACTCCATGAGTATCTTAGAATCCCTCACTATGAGCTTATAGAGTAGCTGTTAATTGTTATCAAGTCAATTCTAACCCGTGGTGATCCCACCTGTGTCAAAGTAGACCGTTCTATAGAAATTTTTTTTTTTTTTTTGGTCTTTCTTTCTTTCTTTCTTTAAATGTTTTTTTTGTGAAATATGTGATAGTTTAAATGGGAGAACATTAGTTTTACATTCATTCTATCATATATCATTTCATTGCCATGGTTACAATCCCCTCCATGCATCATCAACCAACAAAAGGGTATACCCTACAAGCCTGCTCCCTGGTCGTCAGCGCACAGCCCCTCTTCCTCTCTGTGTCTAAAGTCACTAATTGCTCCATATCTCCACGTCATCATCTCTGTCTGCATCTTTGGCATCACTGCTTCTCTGTGTAGGGTCCCGCTCTCCTATAAAATTTTAAAGGCTGTGATTTTTAGAAGCAAATCACATGGCCTGTCTTTGGAGAACCCTTTAGGAGGGCTCAGGCTGCCCGCCAGAGACTTTATTTAACTGTGCCCACCAGGGACTCCATTTGAAATGTAGAGGAACAAGTGGTACTATCTGAGGTGCATTGAAAATTTATGCTAAAACGCTTTAGCTGGATGTTTAAAATGTCTCCCTCACAATACTTCTACAGGTGTATAGGACAATGATCACCATTCTTAGATATGGAAACTGATGCTGAGAGACTAGTGTTTACTCCTTGAAATTGTAGAATCGTGGGAGGACTGGTATACCTTTGAATAGTGCTATGGGAAGACAGAAAAAGGAATGATTAATTCTGTTGGAGGTTTGTACTAGATAGTTCAAAGGATGTGGCACCATTTAGATTTAATTTTGAAAGACCAACTACTTTCACTCATGTTCATACAGCGAACACAACTCAATTATAGTTCTTTAGACAGTGTATTTTATTTAATTGTGTGCATTAATATATTCCCCAGGGTGTTAACATGTAGACAGGTATCCTCTGAATGCCCAATGCCTTTGATGACTTTAAGCGCATAGGATGTTGCCAATGCATGTTGTTTTGAATATATAAATGATCAAGATTTAATTAGGCAGAGAAAAGTAAAAGAACTTAGAGGAGAGAGGGAGAGGTTAGAGAGGGCAGGCAAAAAGGGAGATCAAAGTGAGAAGGAAAATTGTAGTCACATTATAAATCTGACTTTGATACAATGGTACAGGGATGGGATGAATTCATGAGCTTTGTTGATGAAAACGTAATTACCAAGCCAGAATTGAGTTAGGGAAGAAGTTAGTTTCAGAATGAGAAGAAGTTCACCAGTACAAAGCTGACGGCTGAGTGGGTGGAGGTGACTGAGTGGAAGGAGATTAGAAAAGGAATCAAGAGCATTAATGACTAGTTCGATAAAGAAGATGATTTAGAGAAGAGCAGACTAGAAGACTGACCTTGGAAGCGAAATGGGGTAACTTGGAAAAAAGTAGAGCCATTAATGTGATACAGATTTCTGAATGAGTACTCATTTGAATTTTTTAAATGTCTAAAAATGTCCCCAGCACAGAACATAAATTAAATGTGTGTGCTCCCAGATTCCTCAGGTGCTATGGCTACTAAATACTGAAGGTTTGTCCAGAGCTACTTAGTCTGAAATTCTAGAGCAATTTTTAGAATGTTGTTGTTGGATACTGTCAAGTAGACTCTGACTCATAGTGACTTTATACATAACAGAAGGAAATGGTGACCAATCATGTAGCAAATGTATTTTTATGTTAAAGATGGATTTCCTGACATCTGATATCCTGAATATGCAAACATAGTCAACTGTGTTCCTTCTGTATTCCAGAAGAAAGACATTTAGAAGACAAGTACACTAGAGTATCCTGCAAAGTCACTAAAGGCTCAAAATATCACAAGAAGGAATACACAGAAAGGTCTGTGCCTTTGCTGCAAGACTCTACATTGTGTCTAGCTGTGGGGGTCCATATTAACCTGTAGAAAGTAATAGACACAATCTCATATGCACTTAAAGGATAGGTCATTTAGGGCCTCATAATTGGAAGTCCATAATTTAGAACAGGCCAACAACATTGTGCCCATGTTGAATAAATCCTAAAATGCATCTTCAGTGACTAATTCAAGTAGGTGAAAAGCCTTGGAAAAGATCACTTGTATTACAATTAAATAGAGTTGTGTATTTCTTCATCTGACAAGAATGTCTATCATTTCTGCTTTTAAAAGAGAAGCACCCTACAAGGACCAAGATGAAGCTTTTCCATGGGGGATATTATTATTACAACACAAGACCTAAAAGGAGTAATTAATGCATTAACCAGGATTGCCTCATTAAGACGCAATGTGTTAGATATGTTCACACACATTATCAGTTAGTTTGACTGCTTTATGGTTTAATTGATGTTAACAGATTTCCTTGTAAGAGTTTTCATTTCACATTGCCTCAGTAGGAGGTCCACCATCGTCTCCACAGGGCAGGGGATCGAGAATTTTGTCAACTCTTTTCACCAGTGAACCTGTCATTTAGGAGGAATTCCAAAGGACAAGACAATATAGGTTTACAGAGTGGCTGACATCCCATATGGCAGTCCTATTTCAAGTTGCTAAGTAAACCATTTCTCCATTAACTTGTTTCAAGCTTCTGTCTTCTAGAAATTTCTGAAAATATCTATCCAATTCTATCAAAAAGACCTTTTGCTTAAAGTTACTTTTTCTTTTTGATCATGTATAAGATGCCTGTGAACTAGTCCTGTGTGGTACTGTGGTGTGGGTTAGTGGGCTGGACTGCAAAGTTAGTAGGAACTGCAAGGTTGGTGGTTTAACCTCACCAGCCACTCCTCGCAAACCCTATACAAGGTCGCTATGGGACAGAACTACTTCTATGACACATAACAACAGCAGCAACAATATGCCAGTAACAAATTAGTCTTTTGTGAAATTTCTCACGTTATCATCTATGTGATTATTAGTCTTCCAATATCATTCTTTCCTTCATCTTCAACAAGATCAGGGTTCATTCTGGTTCACTTAAAATATAGATTTCTTAATGTTATTTCGGAGTCCTGGTGTGGCACTGTGGGCTAATGTGCCAGACTGCAAAGCCATTTGAACTGCAAGGTTGGTGGTACAAGCTCACCAGCTGCTCCTCGGAAACCCTATACAGGGTTGCTATGGGTCCGAACTGACTCGATGGCGCTTAACAACAACAACAAATGTTATTTTAATGTTAAGATCTTAATAAAACTTACCAGATTTGTATCCACATTGTTTCTAATATATTTAAACTATAAAGAAATAATAAGTTAGTTGTAACAATAAAAGAATTGATAGAGATAGAAAACAAAACTAATCATCTCTTCTCCCCACTCCCAGATTCCTTCCCATTTTAAGGAATCATGTTAGGTGTATCATTCTACATTAAAAAAGTAATTACAGAAATGTTCAGGCCTGTAGCTCCTCCCACCACCCCTGTGATACAGTGTCTTATTCATGTGGCTCTTCTAGTTACAGTCTTTGTAACCGAGAACATGAGACAGAAAGGTGGACTCCCAGGCTCATGTAGAGAGTGGTTGAGTATCTTCAGGCAGGAGGCTTGCTGGCGAAGTGGCATTTGAAGACTTTAGGTATTTGCCAGGGAGTTAGGTTTGTCAACACACAGAGCTAAAGATGAGCACTTTCAGGGTAAGTCTTACTGGTGCGGTGAGCATCTATTGGCAGAGATGAAAACACTTTGTTACACTTGGCAAGCAGGGGAGAAGCCAAAGGCCTTCGGGACCTAGAAGTGCCTTTGAACTTTGCTGTGAGGAGACTGTCTGGGTCAATGAGCTGTATCCAGAATGGTTTCTGATCCTGATTTGTTACATGTTGATCCCCAAGCATACCCCATAACTGTGAGACTTGTCTGTGAGTTCTGTGTGGTCATTGCAGTGAATTACGGAATCTAGCAGAGAAGCCGACCATGCCATGGGAGGGATAGTTGATGTCACTACTGGTATATAGGTTTCAGGGTGAAAACGTGTTGGACTTTGACTCACAGGAACCATCCTTGGGTTGATGCTGTTGGTGGTTCTTTTCCTCCCACTCTTCTTATAATCTCAATGCCTTTCTCTCTGGACCTTCTCAGAAAGGACCTGCTCTTGGGGAATGAGAGCAGAGATCTTACTATGCTGAACCTGGGTGATGTTTGCTTTGTATCATCTCCAGATATGATTTAGATCATTTAATTCTGTTGTGGCAGTGGTGAGTCCATGGTAGAGTTCTCGTATTCCACATAGGAGACCCAGGTTTGATTCCCAGTCTGTGTACCTCATGCATAGCCACCATAGATATATGAATGAAGGCTAGCATGTTGCTTTAATGCTGAACAGATTTCAGTGGAAGTTACAGACTAAGAAAGACTAGAAACAAAGACCTGGCAATCTATCTTTGAATTGAGCCAAAGAAAACCCTATGAGTCTCAGTGCCTGATCACACTATTCCTGGGTTCACCATAAGACATAGTTTCATGATTTATCCACGTTAATTCATGTAGCTTTGTGTACTTATCTCAAAACATAGTTTTCAGTTGCATGACTAGACGATATTTCATTTACTCAATACCTGTTGTCAGACTTTTAGATTGAATAAATTATTTTGCTGTTATGAGGAGTAGTAAAATGAACATCTGTGCGTTTCTCATCACACTATTGTGCAAGTTGCTTTTGGGTAATTACCTACATATAAATGTTCTGGATTGCAGTATAAATGCATCTTCAACTTCACTTCAAGAATCTCCTAAGTTAGCCATATCAGTGGCTACTCCCAAGAGAAAGTATAAACATTTCCCCTTCCTGCATTCTCACTAACAGCTGGCATAGGCAGACATTTTAACTTTGGCCAACCTGAAGTATGAAGTCCTATCTGATTACAATTTTAGTTTCATGTCCTTGGAAAATGATTAAGTCTATGTGTCTTTTTGGAATCCTGATGTGGCACTGTAGGATTAGCACTGAACTGCTAACTGCAAGGCCTGTGGTTCAAATCCACCAGTTGATCCTTGGAAACCCTATACAGAGTCACTATGAGTCAGAACAACTCCATGGCACTTAACAACAACAACTACAATGTATCTTTTAATAGGAGCCTTGTGGTACTGCAGTTAAGGGTTTCACTGGTAATGGAAAGGATGGCAGTTCAAGCCCAACACCCATTGTGCAGAAGGAAGATGTAGCAGTCTGTTTCTGTAAAGATGATAGCCTTGGAAACCCTATGAGACATTTCTACTCTGTCCTCTAAACTTGCTGTGAGTTGGAATTAACTCAACAGCAATGAGGTTGAGTTTGGGTGTTTTGGATCCTCTCTGATTTACCTTACCTCTTCATTAAATATTCATTGTTCTTTTTTTTTTTTCTATTGGGCCTCTTGTACTTTTTACTGTTTTGTTCGTTTTATTATTTATCCTTTCTATAAATTATTTGTTGGGTATTTACATTACAAATATCTCTTCTACTATGAAGCTTATACTTTTTACTCTGTTTATGGTGTCTTTAATTTTAACTCTGTCAAATTTCTCATCTTTTGCATATTTGTACCTTTTTAGCTCGTTGTAAATATATTTTTTTATATTCTCTTTTGAGAGTTTTAAGGTTTTGCTTTTGAGATTTAGGCCTTTAATCTGTCTAGAAGTTATATTTGTGGGTCTAAAAGTTATATTTGTGGGTAGTATAATGTCACGATGTAATATTTCCTTCTTTCCGTATAAATAGCCAGTTGTCCCAGCAACATTTATTGAGACGTCCTTTCTTTTACCAGTTGTTTTTGAAATTTCCTTTCAAGTATCAGATTTGCATTTGTCCTATCCTAAATTTCCGTTTGGTCAGCAAAATTGCTTGGCTCTCAATTTGATTTATCTGGTCTGTTTTCTTTTCTTCTTTTCAATTTTCTTTCCTTCCATTAAAATCACATTTATTTATTTTTATATATTTATTTATTTTTTGCTACATGTTATTTGAAGTGTTCCACTACTAAGTAAAACATTTATAGTTTGAACCTACCAGCAACTTTCACTTGGGAGAAAGATGTGCCAATGAACTTCTGTATAGATTTATAGCCTTGGAAACTCCATGAGGTTTATAGTGCCACTTTGCCCTGAACTCGTCTCTGTTGGTACTGCTATTATTTTCACATTGTATGATGATAACAAGTGTTTACTATTAAAAAATGTTTTCACTTTTTGTTTGTTTGTTTGTTTTTTCTCCTAGCATCTTTTTTTTTATGTATGCTGACATGGTATCTCCTTGTAAAGTCTTGGCAAAATTAGACTTTTCTTTTCTCTGCTTATTAAATATTATGTGTGGGGAATGCTTGTTCTTCACTTTCAAGGTGGCTAAAGTGTTGGTTACGAATCGGGCTGCGAACCTTAAGGTCAGCAGTTCGAAACTACCAGCCGCTCCGCGGGAGAAAAATGAGGCTTTCTACTCCCGTAAAGATTTACACCCTCAGAAACCCTATACAGGGTCGCTATGGGTCGGAACCGACTCGATGGCACATAACAACAACAACAAAGTGTTCTACATTCATTACCTGTGTGAAAAGATGACACAGAAAAGGGATGACCAAACAGGATCTATAAACAGCAATGTGACAGATTTAGTATCAACCTAGACGAAATAGAAAGCATTTAAAAAATACCTAATCAGTAAGACTCCCCCTACTTCCTCCACAGCCAACATTAAATTATTCTAGGTGCTGGGAAACGAGGAGAATAGGAGTCTTTAGTGGTGTGTCACCACAGAAGAGTCACGGCACCCCAATGTCTCAGCACTCTCTTCATGGTTTGGGGATGATGATGCAAGCTGCCAGGAACATAAGAGAGACTTGGAAGATTCAAGGGAATCCCAAGGCAGATCCTTTGGTGGCATTACTATTTCTCATTGTCTTCATTCTCCAGTGTGTCACTGGTGTAATAAAGTAGGAATTATTCTGTGCTGCCTCTAGGACAAAGGGTCTGGGACCTCTAAGCAAAGTTCCCCAAGGCCCTAGATCTAAAAGTGGAAACAATAGAATGATTTCCCAAGTATGCAAGAACTGCATGAAAATGTTGATGGTCTTAGAAAGCTTAACTAATTTTCCCAGGGCCTTTGGGAAATTCTAACTTATAGCAACTATGTCAAACAGAATAGATCTGCCATATAGATTGTAAATTGGAGTCCTGGTGTGGTGCTGTCAGTTAATGCACCAGACTGCAAAGTCATTTGAATTGCAAACTCCATGGTTCAAGCTCACCAGTCACTCCTTGGAAACCCTATACAGGGTCGCTATGGGTCAGAACCAACTCAGTGGCACTTAACAACAACAACATGGGACATTGGAAATGTATAAATTCTGCTGCATGTTGGAGAAAAAACCACTAGTGACCCTACAGCAGAGATCTGTGTAAGCTTTCCTTCATCAAAAATATCAATTTCTTTGCCCAGCACAACAAAAATGGCACCCTGCCTGTCAACCTCCTTTCTGAGAATGCTACATGTCACAGGCACGGGGATCATGACTAATTTGTTGGTCCATGCTATTGTGAGGGAGGTAGATTTAGAAATAACTACAGGCAGCTACTAACTTCAGATTTCCTGCTGATTTCATCTTTACAATTTAAATTTAATTATTTTATGGGATTAAATAATAAAAAAAAAATGTCACCTCACTGCCCAAAAGATTACAAACACTTTGAAAGGAAGGATGATGGGTGCCTTCTTCTCTAAGCCAAGTGCAGTGCCTGGTGCACAAAACAAATGCAACCTCTTGCCACTGAGTCAATTCTAACTTATAGTGACTATGTCAAACAGAGTAGATCTGCTTTATAGGGTGTCCAGGGTTGTAAATCTTCATGGAAACAGACTGCCCCATTTTTCTTCCATCCAGCAGCTTGTAGGTTCAAACCATCAACCTTTGGCATAGCCATCTAATGCTTAACCACTGTGTCACAAGGACCCCTTGCCTGGTCAATGTTTAATAAACGGATAATTGTTGAATGATAAAATAAACAATTCATGTACCTGCAAGTATAAGACTTACCTATTATAGTGGGAAGAGCACTAGTCTGCAATGCAGGTGTTTTGGATATAATTCAGATCCATTCACTAATCATTCTTGTCCCTGTGGGTCACCATACTGTCAGGGCCTCAGTTTCTCCATCTTTTTTTTCAGGAAAAATATATGTTTATACATATATATTTTTATATGTGTATGTACGTATGTATGCTTGCTGGCATTTTTGCACATGTTTTTATTTTCAGTCAAAATGAATTTTGAACCTCTTCCAAATTTGTGGCTCTTGTATGGCACTGTGGGATCAGCACTGGCTCACAAGGTCAGTTTGAACCAAAAGTTTGGTTGTTCAAACTCCCCAGACGTGCCTTGGCAACCCTATAGAGGATCGCTGTGAGTCAGAACTAACTTGATGGCACTTAACAACACCACCAACATATCCCTGGTGTGGCAATGTAGTATTAGCATTGGACTGCAAACCACCAGGCCGGCATTTCAAACCCACCAGTTGTACCTTGGAAACCCTATACAGGATCTCTGTGAGTCAGAACCAATTCGATGACACTTGACAACAACCATATCCCTGGTAATATTCAATGTAACAAGGAAGGGCTATTAGCTATTAGAGTAAAAAAAATTAGATTTATCTATACAAGTTCTTTTCTTTCAAGCGCTTGTATCAGAAGTAATTGGTGGGGCAGAAAATAAACATAGAAACAAATCCCCAAGATACAATGAAATGGTGTTAAATGTTTCTTACCACTTTTGCCAGAGATTTCCAGTTAGCTCTAAGGAAATCAAGTAGAGCAGGATGAAGAAGGAGTGGGGTGAGAAGAGCAGTTACATTTGAAGGAAACCTTGGAAAAGATCCCTGTAAGGAGAGGACAGAGAGCAGAGATCTGAGTAATGACAAGAAGGGAGGCCTGGGGAGAACAGCAAATTGAAACGCCCTGGGGGATAAATGCGCTTCCCTTTTGGAAAAACAGAAAGAATGAAGAAACAGAGACATAGAAAAAAGGCTCACTTACTTTTTTTTTAGGTCACACAGCCTATAAGTGAAAGTCCCAAATGTAACCCAGGACTGTCTGATCTCAAAGTTGGCTCTCTTAAACACTATGCAATGTGGCATCTCTTATCTTAATAAGGGGTTGTCAGTTACACACTTAAAGACCATAAAACAGACCATGAAACTTCTGCAGATTAAAATACTACATGATTTTGGTTAGATGGTGGAAAATCTTTTAATGACTTAAAAAAGAACTATTAAGCAATTGAAAATGTGCACAACAGTATATGAACCAATAAGCGCTGCTCTAGCTTTGCCATTTATGTTAAAAAAAAAAAAAAGTTCTGTAAAATACACATCCCTACCAACTTCATAGCTGTTAGGGCATGAGGAATTGTATGCAAGGGTATGTCCAGATAATTGGAACAGCAAATTGATGGCAATTAGTTTATTTGTATGTGAATAGCAACAAGCCATCGTTTTATTCTTGCTCTGAGTATTTGACAAGTCTATATGTGTCAAATACTTAGCAAGAATAAAGTTAGAAAGCTAGAGGAAAGACACTGTTTGTGGGTAAACTATATATGTATTTAGGAAATGTTAAGTGCCTCGAGTTGTTTCCAATTCATGGCGACACTTTATAGGGTTTCCATGGAGCAACTGGTGGGCTTGAACTACCGACTTTATGTTCTACTGCAGTGATACTACAGTGCCACACCCGAAGTTCATTTAGGAAATAGGGTTTGAAAATTGAGCATAAGGCCCAAACTTAATAAATTTGTTGTTACTAAGTACTGTGGAGTTGGTTCTGCCCTTGTGTAGGATTTTCAAGGCTTAAAATCTTTGTGGAAGCAGAAAGCCTCATTTTTCTCCCATAAAGCAGCTGGTGGGCTCGAACAGCCAAACTTGTGGTTTCTAGTCTAGGTCTTATCCTTTGTAGCCACACAGCCTTCCAACCTTATAAATAGAATTCTTGGTATCTATTTATAGTTATAAGTTCACTGGAATAAGAAATGCGTCATTGAATACTTTTCTGTGATATAACAAATTTAACCCTGCTTTAAGAGATTTCAAAAATAAGAATTTTAAAGATAAGTTTTACAATGCTGAAACATAGGTCATAGTTTTGCTGTATTTGTTTGCAGTTATTTTCTTTCTTAAAGCTTTAAGAGTTTCATGGGTCTTGTTGTTGTTGTTGTTGTTATGTGCCGTGGAGTCGCTTCCTACTCATAGCGACCCTGTGCAGGGTTTACAAGACTGTAAATCTTTATAGGAGCAGAAAGCCTCATGTTTCTCCTGTGGAACAGTGATAGTTTCGAACCGCTGACCTTGAGGTTCACAGCCCGATTCGTAACCACTACGCTACCAGAGCTCCTTAATGGCATTCATTTTTATATATAACTTGCTTGTGTTGTGCACATCACACATTTTAATATTACCCAGACATGAGAAAAGCCATCCAGAGTTGTGAAGGAATTAATCATTTGAAAAAAAATGTATGGAATACCTTAGTCACTAACTTTCATAGTTTATTTTGTTTGAAATTGTGCCAGTTGTGGACTAATGTGAAAAGGAGAATAATGTGGAAACAACAATGGTATGGAAGAAATAAATGGCTGATGGTACATAATTATAATAAATGCCATCAGTAAGACTCAGTGTATAAAATTTGCTTGCCTATTCATGATCTATTTTCTTTTATTCTAGAAGGATCATTAATTGGAAAGTACAGAAACATACTAAGAAAATAGAAAAAATTATTACGGACCAATTTTAGCCAATATCTTTACTTAATTTTTATTCTGTGATAAATATTTGTATGTGCAATTAAAATGCTATTATGTACGTTCCTGCATTCTTACTTTCCAGCTCAATATATATAAAATATTTTACTATATCATTACAGACTTCATAACTATAATTTCAATGCTTACATTCCAATGATGTACTTGCTTTTCTTAATTTTTATGATAAATATTATATGAAGGAAATATTTTGTGCATACTCTTTGCATTTCAGATCATTTTGCTGAGTTAGCTTCTGAGTAAGATAAACAAGGAACCCTGGTGGTCCTGTAGGATAAGCACTAGATCACTAAGTGCAAGTACAGAAGTTCAAATCCACCAGCTGCACTGTGGGAGAAAGATGGAATTTTTGCTTCTGTAAGGTTTTACAACCTCAGAAACCCTATATAAGAAAACCTATATAAGATAGCTATGAAGAGGGAGCCTACTTCCAGAGGGTTGGGGAAAAGGTAGAATCTCTACTGAGTGGTTTCCAACCTGTCTGGACCAGGCTGGTAAAAGGAGATGGGGATAAGACTCTTACAGTTCAATAGTGAATAATCGCTATCAGGATTGATTGTGAATGTTGCAAATGTAAAGGTAGACATTTTGTAGCAAACAGAGGGGAGTGGTTGATTTTGCAGTCCAGCAGTGAGGACCCTGGGACCATCAAGGTAGAAGAGAGAAGTGCGGGACCCTACTCAGAGAAGCAGTGTCACCAGAGTTGGAAGCAGAGGTGATGACATGGAGAGATGGAGCAGCTAGGGACTCTAGACTCAAGGTGGGGGAGGGTCTGTGAGCTGGTGGCCTGCAGGGGGAGAGGGGTGGGGCAGGCTTATTTGCTGTTTGAATGATTGTATATTCCTGAATGCTTTGGTGTCCATCCAAAAACAAAACAGAGGGAATGGAAACAAATGCTGTTGAATGATGATGTGTGGTGGGGACTGTAATCATTGCAATGAAACAAAATACAAAAGGTTGAATGTAAAGCTGATGAAAACTATTACTCAATTCACAAGGAAAACTTAAAAAAAAAAAAAAGATACCGATGAGTTAGCATGATGGCAGTGAGTGAGAACGAAGTAAATAAAACAAAATCTAAACCCATTGCTGTGTAGTAGATTCCAACTCACAGATATTCTATGTTGTTGTTGTTAAGTGCCATCAAGTCAGTTCTTACACATACTGAACCTGCGTAGAATGTCCAAGGAGTGGCTGGTGGGTTTAAACTGCTGACCTTGTGGTAGAGTCCATGGCCCCATAAGGTTTCGACTGCCACATCTTTCTCCCATAGAGCAGCTGCTAGATTTTGACTGCTTGCTTTTGGCTAGCAGCCTAGTATTTAACAATTGAGCCAAAGGTTCCATGTAGGGTCCACATAATCCCTCACAAAATTGCTACAAGTACCAATTAAAAATTCATGGGGAAATGCTAAGGATCTACTATTACCTAAAACAAAGTTGAGAAATAGGAATGAAATTGGAAGGCTTACACTACATATTTTAAAGATTTACTTTAAGATATTGCTGTTGGTGTTGTTACGTGCTGTTGAGTCACTTCTGACTCTTGATGACCATATGTGCCACAGAAGGAAACACTTCATGATCTGACACCATCCTCACACTTGTCATCAGGTTTGAGATCATTGTTGCAGCCTCAGTGACAATCCATGTCATTTGAGGTCCTTTTCTTTTTTTTTTTTGCTCACTGTACTTTGCCAAGCATGAGGTCTTTTTTCCAGAGACTGGACTCTCCCATCAACATGTCCAAAATATGTGAAATAAAGTCTTGTCATCCTTACTTCTAAGGAATATTCTGGCTGCAATTGTTCCAAGTCAGATTTGTTTGTTCTTCTGGCATTCCATAATACTTTTGGCATTCTTCAACACCATAACGCAAATGAGTCAGTACTTGGCCTCCTGTCTTCCTTGTTCATTGTCCAGCTTTTGCATGCATTTGAGGTGATTGAAAATACCATGGCTTGTGTCTGGTACAAGTTAGTTCTTAAAAGTTCTTAAGTGACATCTTTGCTCTTTAACACTTTAAAGAGGTCTTGTTGTTGTTGTTAAGTGCCGTTGAGTCGGTTCCGACCCATAGCGACCCTGTACAGGGTTTCCGGGGGTGTAAATCTTTACGGTAGTAGAAAGCCTCATCTTTCTCCCGCAGAGCGGCTGGTAGTTTTGAACCGCTGACCTTAAAGTTCGCAGCCCGATTCGTAACCACTACGCTAAAGAGGTCTTATGCAACATTATTCAATATTTTGCCATAAAGTCCTTCAACATTGCAACTCTGGATTTGAATTGTTTCTTCAGTTTTTCAGCTTCAGAAATGCTGTCCAGCTCTTTCCTCTTTATTAACTGACTCTAGGATTTTGCATGTTTATTTATAATATTTCACTTTGTCTTCTTGAGCTGCCCTTTGAAATTTTCTGTTCAGCTCCTATGCATCACCATTTTTTCCATTTGCTTTAGGTTCCCTATGTTCAACAGCAAGTTTCAGAGTTTCTTTTTATATCTGCTTTAATATTTTCTTTATTTCCCACATTTTAATGATTGTTAAAATACAGGAAAGAAACATTATGTATGAAGTTGTTGATGTTATCCCACAGTCCCTCTGATCTTTGGTATCTAGTGTCTATTGTATCATATAGTTTCTTGTCATGGTCTCTAGATTTAGGTGGGATGGATATACTCAAGGTCATGTTTTGGCTCTTGCGGACTTGTTTTTAATTTTCTTCAACTTCATAGGAACAATTGATGGTTTGTCCCATAGTCAGCCCCTGTCCTTACTTTGGCTGATGATATTAAGGTTTACCATAGTCTCTTTTTGCTATTATTCATTTGTTGTTGTTAAGTGCCGTTGAGTCAGTTCTGACCCATAGCAACCCTCTAGAGGGTTTCCAAAGAACGACTGGTGAGCTTGAGCCACCAACCTTGCTGTCAAACTGACTTTGCAATCTAGCGCAATAACCCACAGTGCCACACCAGGACAATGTACTTTATTTGATGCTTGTGTGCTCCAGCTGGTGAGATCCATGTGTATACTCAGGAGTTATGGTGTTGAAAACGGTGTTTAGAATGGAGAAGTGATTGGTCTTAAAAAATTCTGTGATACAGATCTCCAGCAATGTTTCTATCACCGTGGCCATATTTTCCAACTACAGATCCTTCCTCTTTGTTTCCAACTTCACATTCTAATCATCAGTAACTATCAATGCAACTTGAATGCATATTTGATCAATTTCAGACTGAAGACATTGGTAAAATTCTTCAATTTCATCATCTTTGACTTTTATGGTGGTTGCATAAATTTGATTAGTAGTAGTACTAATTAATCTTTCTTCTTGTTGTTGTTGTTAGGTGCCATCGAGTTGGCACCAACTCATAGTGACCCTAAGCACAGAAGAATAAAACAATGTCCGATCCTGAGCCAACCTCACTACTGTTGCCACACTTGAGTCCATCAATGTTGCCTCCTGGCCAGTCCATCTCGTTGGGGGTCTTCCTCTCTTTCTCTGACCCTCCATCTTATCAAGCATGATATCCTCCTCTAGCGACTATTCCCTCCTGACAATATACCCAAAGTATGAGAGACGAAGTTTGGCCATCTTGGCCTCTAAGGAGCACTCTGGCTGTACATCCTCCCAAAACAGATCTATTGGTTCTTTTGGCAGCCCATGGCACTTTTAGTATTCTCCTCCAACACCATAATTCAAAGGCATCAATTCTTCTATGATCTTCCTTATTCACTGTCCAGCTTTCGCATCCATATGAGGTTATTGAAAATATCATGGCTTCGGTCAGGTGCACCTTAGTCCTCAAGCTGACATCTTTGCTCTTCAACACTTTAAAAAGTTTTTCTTGTAAGCATATTAATGTCATCCTATCACAGATAGCATTGTACCTCAAGATGTTGTTGGGTGCTCTTGATTTGGTTCCAACTCATAGTGACCCTTTGCACCCAGAATGAAACATTTCCTGGTCTTGTTTCAGGCTCACAATCATTGTTAAGCTTGAACCTTTGTGCTGCTGGCACTGTGGCAATCCATCTTGTTGAGGGTTGTACTGCTTGGTGTATTGCATCAACTTAACTGGGCCAAATTTCCCAGTCATTCAGCAGTTGAGATGTGCTTATTCCCATGGTACTAAAACCTAATACAGGCTTAGTTAACTCTATGAAGAGTGTCTGTGAGCAGCTAATCAGTTGAAGGGTTGCTTCCTTGTGAGTGTGGTCTGTTCCCAATATATGGGACATGTAAGGAAGTCTTCTTCCCTCTCACTCATCTGCTGAGGACCTGGGACTCTACATTTATATTCCCTTTCCTTGATATAAGCTTCTCTTTATATGTATATATGTGTGTGTGTGTGTGTGTACACAGATACATGTTTTACTGGTTTTGCTTCTCTAGAAAACCCAGACTAAAACATGTGGTACTTAGAGTGGGATTCTAGAGAATCAAAATTATGAGAATGAGTTTTTAAAATTGGTACTCAAACGAGACTAATTTTAAAGACACCGATAAAGGGTAGAGGCATATCTGACCTCCACTTCATAGGAATTCCCTTTGGGCTGATTTTAAGCTTGGTCCTCTCTCTCTCTCTTGGAGTCAGAGGAAGCCAGACTTGGCCCCAGCTGGTTTAAACAGTTGACTTAAGGAGTGATATTCTTCACAATGGCGCCAGACTTATGAAACCATGAAGTTTTGTATTGTGTTATCTGTAATAAGTAAAAGAATAAAATTTTCCTCCAGCCTGAGGGAAGAATAGCAGGGTGACTGATAGGAGGTCAAGGTCTACCGTCAGGATCTGCCTCCCAGAGTTCCAAGTGCATATGCATATGAATGGTGTTAGTCTAAAGGTGGAGAAGGAAAGATTGAATTAGAGTGGTTTTAAAAGGTTTAAGTGGTTGACTGCCTTATGGATATTGGTATCCATTGCTCATTTCTGTAAACCGGACATACATATGCGATAAAAATAGATATTGGAAATTAAAGAGAGTTTGTAAACCTGCCTTCAGACCATACTTGGTGGGCTTTCCTAATTATTGTTGTTGTTGTGAAGTGCCCTGGAGTCATTCCAACTCATAGTGACCCTGTATAGGGTTTCCCTAGAAGTGGCTGATGAGTTTGAACCACTGACCTTGCAGTTCAAACTTACCTTGAAGTCCAGTATCACATTAGGACTCCAGGTTTGTTAATGGAGTTAGAATTTGCTCTAAGGAATAGGTTTCTTTGTTAAGCCTTTGTAGAGTAATGAGGCCTTAGGTGGAATCCTGAGCCCCACCCAGTACCTTCCTAGTTGGGACATTTGCATTTGAAAAGACTTTCAGAGCAACCCAGAATTGCTGAGATACTGTAGATTAACACAGAAAAAAAAGGAAACTGGTTTTTTTAGTATCTAGCAAGCTGTTTGCCTTGGAGACATCAAGGCCAGAAAAGTCTGTGCCCATCAGAGAAAACACCCTTTTAGGACTGAAAAGTTAAAAGGAGCCAGTGAGCAGCGTTAGTATGCTAGCTGGTAAATAGCTGGGTGTACATGTGAGTTGAATTTGGGGAAATGCAATAGTGAAGACACTGGGTAAGTCTGGAAATGTTCCAGTGGCACCTGTTGATCTTGAGATGAGAGAGAAAAGAGAAGGAGCTGACTGTCCTAAAGTTCAGGAAGCTGTGTGAACTCCTGGGCTCAAGGATACTGTCCTAGCCCCTGAGTGTGAAGTGGCCAGCTAGTCTGAAGTGCAGGCAGACAGGTAGGTGAATTCCCAGACTTCCAGCTGGTACCTTTTTGATCTAACTTGGATGGCTAGGCCTGACCTGTGACTAGAACTCAATGAGATAGAGATTGTTAGAGTCAATGGACAAACGAGATGGAAGGTATGGCTCAACTGTGGTGGTGGTGGTAGCTGTGTGCCTTGGAGTCGGTTCCAACTCATAGTGACCCTGTGCAGGATTTCCGAGGCTGTAAATCTTTACGGGAGCAGAACGCCTCATCTTTCTCCCGCGGAACAGCAGGTAGTTTCGAACTGCTGACCTTGTGGTTCGCAACAGGATAATGCAAGATAAACCTGCCCAAGGCCAGAAGAGTCCTCCTTCCCACAGAGGCTTTTATGAGGGGCTTGGGAAGGGAGTTGGTGAAGCTTAGAATGGGGTAGCTGTGGAGGAAATGGACTTTTGTGAGGTCTTGCCTGGGGGCAGAATTTAGAACGGGCTAACTGGCGCTGTGCATTAATGCACCAGAATGCAAAGCTGTAAGAACTGCATGGTCAGTGGTTCAAGTTTACCAGTTACTCCTTGAAATCCCTATACAGGGTCACTATGGGTCGGAACTGACTCGATGGCACTTCACAACAGCAACTGGCAGAAATGGGAAATTGAAACTTAAGGAATGTAGACATTTAAGAGAGTTGTAAGGCTCCCTAGTGGCCTAATCCAATAGGAGACCCCAAAAAGATCATCAGGACTCGAGTTCGACGCAACAGCAAGAGGTTTATTTGCCAACGCGCTGGGGTCCACCTTTACTCTTAAAAGCAGGAGTCAAAGGCTACCCTGCTTTACAGTACAAGCCAGTTTTTATAAGGTTTTAGGGGCATAATTGTGCAGTACCATAGATACAGTTTCTGATTGGCTAACAATTGGCAAAGTATGAGATGTTACAGTTTAATTGGTCAGTACTGGTGGTCTTTGTTCTTAGGCTAGGGCAAAGGAAAACATCTGGCATCTGGCCTTGGATCCTGTCTATTTCTTATCTAGTTCCCGCTGTTGCTAGGGGTGAAAGGATATTCTAAGGCAGCATGAGCTGATTTAGCACATTTCTGGAACAGGAGGATGTGTTCAGGCTAATGTACAGAATGGAGATTGACCTTGTCTCTGGGGGGAACTAAAAACTGAGGCCTTGTCTATTTAAAATGCTTTTCTGAGCCTGACTAGAGTTTAGTCAAGCAGTCTCTAAGGTAGGCAAAATCAGGTAAAATCAGTTAGGTCCTTACAGAATTATGGCAGTTGGTCTCAAAACAGCTGCACCTAGGCTCCCTCAAAGATAAAGATGTTTGATACTGCGAGCAAGCATAATTTGATGGACTGAACATTTGCTTATGGATGGAGTTGCTAAAAATTCCACCTGGAATGGAAGATTCTTCAGATCAAGGTACATGTGTTTTTCCTTGTTGTACTGGGTTGACATGGGCCATTTAGATGCTGGCCATCAAGAATGGAGGGGCTATAAGGCATGCAGTAGCTGGTTTACAAGCTTTTCTAGGCATGCTTAGTTTTAGAATCAAGGAGTATGGTAGAATGTCCACCAACTCTTTTTCCTTTTTTCCTAATGGATTGGGTGAGATGGGGTTGGGGATGGTGCTGATAGGATTTGATTACTTCATTTGTCAGTAATTGTTCGTAGGATTAATTGTGATTGTCAAAGCAGTAATTGTAGATGATGTGTAGCGAAAAGGGGGAAATAGTTTATCTGTTACTTCAGTAACAGATAATCCCAGGATCATCAAGAAGAAATAGTATGAGTGGGGTGTGGGGTTCCTGCCTGGAAAAGCAGAGGCAGCAGAGGGGGTGGCAAAGGTGGACCAGGGAAAGACAGACAGAACTGCTGCAGACACTTGGCCCATTAAGTGAGTAAGATTCCGTGCCTACAGGAAGGAGGCTCACTTTCAGAATGTGCCCTTTGGACATTTAAATGAATATGTATATTTTTGTTTTTTATGTGTGTGTCCAATATTTGTTTTGTTCATTTATGGCATATAAACTATAAATGGGGCCAGTATGTTTTCCAATGTATGTATTTAGAAGCATGTATGACTTTACAGTTATCTTTATTAAGAGATTATTCATACAGTTTATAGGTGTCAGGTTGAAAAGAGTGTCTATAATAGTTAGGTTTCTGTGTCAACTTGACTAGGCCAGGGTTCTCAGTGGTTTAGCATCTGAGATATGCTTATTCACATGTTGATGAAACCTAATACAGGCATCTTGTTAACTCAATGATGAGTGGCTATGAGCAGCCAATCAATGGAAAGTATGTTTCCTTGGGGGTGTGGCCTACTCCCAATATAATGGGTACACGGAAAAGGCTCTTTCTTTCTTATGCTGGTGACTTCCGTATTCACTGTCCAACTTTCGCATGCATATGAGGTTATTGAAAATACCATGACTTGGGTCAGGCGCACCTTAGTCCTCAAGCTGACATCTTTACTCTTCAACACTTTAAGAAGGTCTTGTGCAGCAGATTTGCCTAATGCAATATGTCCGTCCTTTGATTTCTTGGCTGCTGCTTCCATGAGTGTTGTTGGTTGATCCAAGAAGAATGAGGTCCTTGACAACTTCAATTGTCATCAAACTTCAATCGATGCATTTGAGTTATGGTATTGGAGAAAAATATTGAAAATGCCAAGGGCTGCCAAAAGAACAAATAGATCTGTATTGGAAGACGTGCAGCCAGAGTGCTCCTAGGAGGCCAGGATGGCCAAACATCATCTCTCATACTTCTGACATATTGTCAGGAGGGACCAGTCACTGGAGAAGGATGTATTTAGTAAGGTGGAGGGTCAGAGAAAAAGAGGAAGACCCCCCTCAGTGAGATGGATTGGCAAAATGACAGCATCAATGGGCTCAAGCATGACATCAATTGTGAGGTTGGCCCAGGACCAGTGTTTTGTTCTTTTGTGCATAGGGTCGCTATGAGTTGGTACCGACTGGATGGCACCTAACAACAAAAACAACTTATGCTGGGGATGTGGAATTCTAAAATTGTAATCCAGTTCCTTGATACAAATTTCTGTTTGTACATATATATACATAATATATGTGTTATGTGGGTTAATGTGCTGGACTGCAAGGTTGGTTTGCACTGCAAGGCTGGCAGTTCAAGCCGCTCCTCAGAAACCCTGTACAGGGTTGCTGTGAGTTGAAACGGACTCTACTGTGCCAAGACCAACATGTTTCACGGGTTTTTCTTCTCTAGAAAAGCCAGCCTATGGACTGTGGTCAACCTCTTTCACTGACGCTCCACTTTATCTAGCATGATGTCCTTTTCCAGGGAATCTCTCTTGATAAGATATAAAGTATGAGCGATACAGTCTCATCTTCCTGGCTTCTAAGAAGATTCTGGCTGTACTTTTCCCAACCCAGATTTGTTTATTCTTCTAGCAAGCCACACTAATATTCTTCTCCAACACTATATCTCAAATTCTTCACTTCTTTTGCTGTCATCCTTATTCACTGTGCAACTTTCAAAAGCCTATGAAGTTATTGAAAATACCATGGCTTAGGGCAGGTGAACCTTAGTCCTCAAGCTGACATCTTTGTTCGTGAAGACTTCAAAGAGGTCTTGTGCAGAATATTTATCTAATGCAATACATTGTTTGATTTAGTGATTGCTGATTCCATGATTGTTGATAGTGGATCAAAGAAAAATGAAGTCTTTGACAACTTCAGTCTTTTCCCTGTTTATGTTTGATGTTATTTATTGGTTAAGTGGTGAGGATTTTTGTTTTCTTTATATTTAGGTACAGCCCATACCGAATGTTATAGTCTTTGGTCTTTATCAGTAATTATTTTAAGTCCTCTTCACTTTTAGCAAGCAAGGTTGTATCATCTGCATATTGCAGGTTGTTAATGAGTCTTCCTCTAATCCTGGTGCTACGTTCTTCATGTCATCCAGTTTCTCAGAGTATGTGCTCATTATAGAGATTGAGTAAATATGGTGAAACACTACAACCCTGGCACATACCTTTCGTAATGTTAAACCATTTAGTATTCCCTTACTCTGTTCTAATGATTATTTCCTGTTGTGTGTATAGGTTTCTCATGAGTACAGTTAAGTACTCAGGAATACTCATTCTCCACAGTGTTGTCCATAATAGCTTGTCATGATCCACATAATCTAAAGCCTTTGTATAGTCAATAAAACACAAGTAAATATCTTTTTGCTATTGTTTGCTTTCAGCTAAGATCCATCTGATGCCAGCAATAATATACCTCCTTACACCTCTTCTGAAACCAGCCTGAACCCTGTCAGTGTACTGTTGCAGTCATTTTAAAAATTATATTTAGCAAAATTTTACTTACATGTGATAGTAATGGTACTATCTGGAGATTTTCAAATTCCCTTGGATCACTGTCTTTGGAATGAAGACAAACCTCGAACTCTTCCAACCATTTGGCTAGGTAGCTGTCTTCTAAATATTTTGGCATAGATGGTGAGTGCCTCCATTGCTACATTAGTTTTTTTTTTTTTTTTTTTTTTTAAATTTCAATTTGAATTATGTCAATTCCCAGAGCCTTTTTGTTTACCGATGTCTGTAGTGCATCTTGGATTTCTTCCTTCAGTACCATTGGCTCTTGATCATATACCAGATACTAATGCTTGAAATAGTTGTACATCATATCTTTCTTTTGGTTTTGTAACTCTGAGTATTGTATAACTTTCATCTTCTTTTGATGCTTTCTGCATCATTCAATATTTTGTCCGTATTACATTCTTCAGATTTCAAATCCAGGCTTGAATTTTGTCTCAGTTCTTTCAGCTTGAAACATGCCTATCTTGTTCTTCCCATTTGGTTTTCTAACTACAGGTCTTTGCACATTTCATTCTAAGACTTGAGTTTGCCTTCCTGAGCTTCCCTTTGAAATTTTCTGTTTTGCTTCCTAATTTCTTCCATTTTCTTTGGCATCTCTATGTAGAAAAGCAAGTTTCAGATTCTCTTCTGATATCCATTTTGATCTTTTCCTTCCACTTGTCTTCTTAGTGGCCTTTTGCTTTCTTCCTCTCTGATGTTCTTGATGTCATCTCATCACTTTTCTGGTCTTCTCTCAGTAGCATTTAATACGTCAGACTTAAGTATAAATCTTGAAATTCTCTTTTTGAGCATGAATGCAACACCTAGACCCTTATTACTCTTCAATTTGTCATTTCTGACATAGTAAATCATATGAATGATTGCCCTATTCAAAATGGTCAATACCTGTTCATTTCAGTTCACTAATGCCTAAAATGGAGTCCTGATGTGGCGCTGTAGGAGAAGCACTGTACTATTCATCACCAAGTCAATCATTCAGACCCACCAGCTGCTACTCAGAAACCCTATACAGGGTCACTGTGAGTCAGATCCGACTCCACAGCACTTACCAACAACAGCATTAACAACAGTGCCTATAATATCAATGTTTATGTGTTCCATTTCTTTTTGGATGACTTCCAATTTTTCTAGATTCCTACTTCATACAGTCTTGTTTTAATTATTAAAGGATTTTGTCTCATTTTTGACCTGTGCCTCTTCAGCAAATGAAGGTCCGGAAAACTCTGCTCCATCAATATCATTATGGTGAACAGTACTTTCAGGAGGCTGTTCTTCTACAGTTGTATTTTGAGCACCTCCCAAGCTGCAGGCACTCCATCAGATAATGGGTTGCTACTATTCGTAAGGTTTTCATTGGCTGACCCTTCAGAAGTGGTCTGTCTTTCCTTCCTCCTAGTATGCCTTAGTCTGCACCTTCCACTGAAACATGTCCACCATGGTTGTTGCTGTTGTCATTGCTAGGTATACTTGTTTGGTTATAACTCATAGCAGTGCTGTGCACAACAGAGCAAAACACTACCTGGAAATGGCTGGCCAGCCTCATAATTGTTGTTAGGTTTTAGCCCATTGCTTCTGCCCTTGTGCCAATCCATCTCACTGGGGATCTTCCTGTTTTTCACTGACTCTCACTTTACCTAGCATGATGTCCTTCTCCATAGACTTGTTTGTTTTGTTCTTCTGGTCGTCCACGGTACTTAAACATTCTTCTCCAAGTGTATTGATCATTTCCCGAATTTCACATGCTTATGAGGTGATTGAAAATACCATCACTTGGATTAGGTGCACCTTAGATCTCAAACTGATATCTTTACTCTTTAACACATTGAAGAGGTCTTTTGCAGTAGATTCGCTTTAATGCAGTATATTGTTTGATTTCTTGACTGCTGCTCCGTGAGTGTTGATTGCGGATTCAAGCAAATGCAGTCTTAGTAAGTTTCATTCTTGTCTCCTGTTGTTATAAGGTTATTTATTTGTCCAGTTGGGAGGATTTTTGTTTTTGCTACTTTGAGGTACCATCCATGTTGAAGGCTGAAGTGTTTGATTGTTATTAGTATTTCAAGTCCTTTTTGCTTCCAACAAGCAAAGTTGTATCATCTACCTATCACAGATTGTTAATGAGTCTTCCTCCAATCCTGATGCCATGTTCTTCTTTGCATAATCCAATTTCTTGGGATTGTTTGCTTAGACTATAGACTGAATAAGTATGGTGAGAAGATATAACCCTCGTACAAACCTTTCCTGATTTTAAACCATTCAGTATCACCTTGTTCAGTTCAAAGTTCAAAGGATTGTCTCTCAGTCTATGTATAGATTTCTCATGACCACAATGAAGTGTTCTGTTTTATCCATACTTCCCATAGCCTGTTAATGATCCACACAGTTAAATTAGAGTGCATAGTCAAAGTGTAAGTAAATATCTTTCTAGTATTCAAGGCTTTCTGCTAAGATCTGTTTGGCATCACCAGTGGTATACCTTGATCCATGTTCTCGTCTGAATCCAGCTAAATTATCTGGCAGCTCACAGTCGATGTATTGCTGCAACTGTTTTTAGACTAACTTCATAAAATATGTATTTGCATGTTATATTCATAATGTTGTTATGCAACTCTGCTGGTATTTAAAACACCAGTGGCATAGCTTCTAGCATCTCAGCAACACGCAAGTCACCACAGTATGACAAACTGACAGATATGTGATGAGCTATAACTTAAGAGTAAATATATCATTGTTTTCTGGCACAAGCATCACTAAATAAATCAAAGAAATAGAACAGAGAGCCATGAAATGGCCACATTTGACATTTCTTTTAAAAAGGTACTAAAGAAATCCAGTGGTGAAAATCATAGTGTACCTTTTTTTTTTTTTTCCTATCAAAAGGAGCTGGAAAGATTGACCAAATCTTTGAAAATCTGCACATCAAAATTAGTAAGAAAAATGGATTATATTACTTGGAATAAAAATTATGTATTACCAGAAATAGATAAACCTATAAATAAATAAAAAAGAGAAAGAAAATGAAGACACTAATTAGAAGGGGATGCTGGTTACATTATTGGAGTCATAACCCATAGATGGTTACGAACCGTGCTGTGAACCGCAAGGTCAGCAGTTCAAAACTACCAGCCGCTCTGCGGAAGAAAGATGAGGTGTTCTGCTTCCGTAAAGATTTACAGCCTCGGAAACCCTGTACAGGGTCACTATGAGTCGGAACCGACTCCATGGCACATAACAACAACAACCCACAGATGTAAAATTGCAAATCATAATAATTTTCCAGCCATCATTGTTGTTGTTGTTAAGTGCCATCGAGTTGATCCCGACCCATAGCGACCCTGCATAGGGTTTCCGAGGAGCAGCTGGTGAGAATGAACCACTGACCTTACAGTTCAAACAGCTTTGCAGTCTGGCTCATTAACCCACAGCGCTATACCAGAACATCATAGTAAGCATTAATTTTGGTGTGGCTGTCAATAGATGCTCAAACTATTGGGTGGATTTTAATTGAAAGGGGATGTTTAACACAGACTCAAATTTCAGTGAACAGGTTAGTTAATAAGTACAAAGGGAAAATAAAACCTTTAAAGCTGACAAAGTTGGGAAATGCCACTTTGTTATATGAACTATCGTCAGTTTCCCTCCCACTCGTAGGGACTTTATGTTTAACTGAGAAAAAGTTACCCAATTTTAACAGTATTGTACTTGTTAAGTTATGCCAAGTCAATTCCAACTTGTAGGGACCCTGTATAGGGTTTCCGAGGAGCAGCTGGTTGGTTTGATGTACTGACCTGGCGGGTCCCAGTCTAGTGCTGACCCTACAGTGCCACACCCGGAGTCTGTTATTATCAGTGTTAAATCCCTGAAGTTGATTATCTCACTTTGGTTACTTAAGAGAACGAACTGCCTTGTTTTCAGAGCATCAGAGAGAGACATAGAAATACACACACATCAATCAATAACATAGAGCAAAGGTAGCTGAAGGTTAACAATTGCTGAATCTAGGGATCTGAATGTAGATTGCTAGAATCTGTTGTTAAGCGCCGCCGTTGAGAGGAGCAGATTCCTGTTCAAAATGCCTGTTCAAAATGACTTTGAGATCTAGAGCTTCTGTCCTATGTTGTGCCGCACCAGGAATTTAGGTTAAGGGAGTTAATTGTATTCTTGAGAATTTTAAGGATTATATTTCTTCAAAATAAAAAGTTTCAAAACAGTAAAAAATATAACCAAATTTAAAGAATTTCTGGTTTTACTTTAGGCGTGATTCTCTTTATAAATTGGACTTTACGTTAACACATGTGAGGTTTATTTACTGGTATTCGTGAATGTTTATTTTCCTTTTTTTCCTAGCTTGGGAACAGGGTAATTCTTAGATTTTTAAAATGATCACTATCATTTAGTATGACATTTTTATTTTAAAATTATTGCGATTTTGATGAAATCTCACACAGCACATTAAACTCATTGAACAATTGTACTTCTTAGTTAGTCACATTGCTCATACTTCCCGCAGGGTGACAACGTTCACATTGTTACTTGTTACTCAGATTTCATGAATTAAAAAAAGTCACAGTTGTCTACATTTTTGGTTGCTCTTTTCAAGGTGATTCTCCAAATCTGATTTTTTACACTGTTAATTCAATATATGGAGTCCTGGTGTGGCGCTGTGGGTTAATGTGCCAGACTGCAAAGCCATTTGAACTGCAAGGTCGGTGGTTCAAGCTCAGCAGCTGCTCCTTGGAAACCCTATACAGGGTCGCTATGGGTCAGGACTGACTTGACAGCACTTAAAAACAACAACAATTCTATATATATATATCTTTCAATTCAAGTTGTACTATTGCTTATATTTTTTTCTTTGTAGCCCTCTCCTTATAATTTTGTATTTAGTCACAGCCTATATTGTTTTTTGTCATTGCTGTTCATTTTTATTAAGTTTGGTTCTATGTGCTGCCTAAAGAGGAAGGCAGTTTTCTCTAATACTTCTCTGTCTTTTTACTAAATCATTATCAGGAATCTTTGTTTTCTTGGATTTTCAGGATAATGTTTCTAGTCCTGTATACTGCTCTAGTTTGGTTCCACAGGTACCAAGTTGGCCTTTTTCACTGCTTGTTGCTATTGTTGTTAGTTGTAATCAGTCAACTATGACTCATAATGGCTTTGTGTATACAGATATTCTCACTTTTTGAAAATTTGCTTTATGCTACTTTCTTTTTAGGAAACACCTACTATATAATTCCTGTTTTTCACTAACTGCTATGGCTCTGGGCGATACAGCACTGGACCTCATGGTCGGTGGTTCACATTTACCAGCTGCTCTTTGGAAACCCTATGCAGGGTTGCTATAAGTTGGAATCAACTCGACGGCATTTAGAACAACAGAAATTCAAAGTGAAGTTTTCTTTTTAGAAATAAGGCACAAAGTGAAAAGAAGCATTCAGCATTTGTTTTGCAGCAAACTGTGAAAGAGGCGGCAGGCACCCAGACCTTTGAGAGTGGCATCACCAAGTTCCTTCCCTGGCACATAAACTTAGCATCTTAACATCAGGCTGCCATAGCTTAGAATGTGTCCATTGTTAGTTTTATATGTTATGTGACAAGACTTGCTAGTTTGTTTTCAGGATCTGAGAATGTTCTGTTTCTTTTTCACATATGAATTGAAGGTGATTGTGCCACTCTGTGCCATCTCTGGTTACAGGAGGTTTTATCTGACCACCACAGAGAAGGAGGAATCTGCAACAGAAAGAAATGGTACCCAGTTCTATTCAGCTTCATGGGCACTGGTTTGTTTCAGTCCATTGTTAAGCAGATGTTGTGACAATCCATCTCATTGAGGGTTCCCCTCCTTTTGGATGATCCTCTACTTTGCCAAATATAATATCTTTTTCTATATTGGTCTTTCTTGATGATGTGTTCAACGTAAGCAAACCAAAGCCTCAACCATTCTTGCTTTTAAGAAGCATCTGATTGTGTTTTTTCTAAGACTGATTTATTTATTCTTCTGGAAGTACTGTTCAGGAAATATGCAATTTAAAAGTCTTTTATTGTTTACCATCTTTGAACATCAGAGGGCAAGCCAGTTGGCTGTTTGCTAACATAAGACTCTTGTCTCTAAGTACAGAGCTTCTTTGGCACAGTGAAATGACCCGATCTGATTCTTCGACTCATAGTCTCCCTAACCATGCTCATGCTGCTGTGTCTGACTCCGACAAGATTTTCATTCTCCCCATCTCATCTTTATATATGGAAGACTTTTACTAATTCTTCCCATAAGCTATTCACTACTTTA
This sequence comes from Chrysochloris asiatica, assembly GCF_000296735.1. Lineage (NCBI taxonomy): Eukaryota > Metazoa > Chordata > Mammalia > Afrosoricida > Chrysochloridae > Chrysochloris > Chrysochloris asiatica. The sequence goes on along the minus strand of NW_006408639.1, from coordinate 4,169,433 downwards.
CTTGCAAGCTTGTGTTTCCTGATATTTAATGTGCCTTGAGAAATTCCCTTGGTGTACATTTATTTATTTATTTATTTTCTTTTTCTTTAAGATAAAGAAAAGCTGAGTGCTTCTATATGTTCTTGGTCAGTTTCAGACAACATCTAACTCCTATTTGCCTGGTAGGGTTTGTTGTTGTTAAGTGCTTTCAAGTCAGTTCCCATCCATAGCGACCTTGTGTAAGGTTTCTGAGGAGTGGCTGGTGAGCTTGAAGCACCGACCTTGTGGTTCAAACCAACTTTTGCAGTCCAGCGCATTAGCCCACAGTGCTATACAAGGAGTCCACCTGTTAGGGTTGTTGTTGTTGTCAAGTGCCATCGAGTTGGAACCGACTCATAGCAACCCCACGCACAGCAGAACGAAACAGTGTCCGATCCTAGGTCAACCTCACTACCGCTGCCACACTTGATGACATCAATGATGCCACCTGGCCAATCCATCTTGTTAGGGGTCTTCCTTTTTCTCTGACCCTCCACCTTACCCAGCATGACATCCTTCTCCAGCGACTGTTCTCTCCGGACAATGTGTCCAAAGTAGGAGAGACGAAGCCTAGCCATGTTGGCCTCCAAGGAGCACTCTGGTTGTACTTCCAAAACCATCTGTTTTGGAAGGGTAGACTTTGTATTTTTAATTGTAGGGATTGTGGAATAGGCTTCTTAGGGACTTTAAGGTTATCATAGAATTGGTGGATCAAAAACAATATAAGTTTATTCCTCAAGCTGGACATATCAAAATTGTAAAATTAGAATTTGGTTCTACACAAAGTATTCAAAACCAGGCAATAAAATGGACTGCCTGTGTCAGTAAAATTTGTGAAAGCCAAAACTCGTGTATGGCAGGAACCCATCAGAGAGGGAATATGCAAATACTTTCTAATAAAGAAAAAAGGAAACATGGTTAGTGCATCCCGTCAAAGGTGGTTCACCTTGATCTCATAGAATTGTATGAATATGGTTCTGTAGGATAAGCACTGGACTGCTAACTACAAGATCAGTAGTTTAAACCCACAAAATGCTCCTTGGAAACCTCTATAGGGTCGTTTGAGTAAGAACTGACTCTACAACACTTACCAACAACAGCAACATGTTGAGTTTTATTTTGTCAGGAGAGTCCTAGAAAAAACAGGCAGCCCTGGTGAGGTCCAGCTCTCATAGATTTCACTGTGATGTTTATTATTTAAAACTTTCAGTTATTAAATTTTATCAAAAACTTTCAATGTTGTTCAAATAAAAATTTGGTAGAAAATTAATTAGAATCAGGTAGCCTAGTCATTGTAATTAGCAGCCCTCATATTTATATATAAAAATTATATAAAAACTAGCATCTTTCATAATTATATATAAAAATTAACAGTTGGGTCAAAGCAGAGATTCAGCTTGGCATGAGAAAACAAGGTATATAATTTAATGACAATTGATGAGTGTCTAGTTTCCCTTCTTGAACTGAATCCTTGTTTTCTTACATATATTTTCAAAGACTCATGCTTCAAGATCCAAAATAACTGCAATATACAGGAATGGAAGCTCGTTCTTTATTTTGAAAATTGTTTTGAAGATGTATATGTAAAATAAATCAAGTTAAGAAATAACTTTTGTTATTAGTTTGTAGTTTTATAGTAGTAAATTGCACTGAATGTGGCTGGATTTATTTCTGCTTTTAGGGATTTATTGGTGTTTTCTTTATGGCTTGATATATGAGCAATCATTTTAAATGTTCCATTGGCTCTTGAAAAGAAGGAGTAGAACTTAAATAGGATTTAGGGTTTGAAAAACAGTTATTCATACATAAACCCTATTCATATATTAATCAGGTTTTTTTTGCATACTTGCTTTATCAAAGTTTTCAATTGAATTTTTATTTCTACCTATTTCTGTTTATATTTCTAAGAGTGACAATACGTGTCTATAGGTGTATTAAATACTTAGATTCTAGTTTGAATGTTTAAAGATTTACTGCTAGTATAAATTTTTGTTCTTTAATGTCTTTATGATGACTTTTTTTTGTATACATAAGTATCAAATACACACATATATGACTACTATTGATTTATAGTGTTTTATCTCTTTCATCTCCTAAAACTGAAACTGAAAGGTTATGTTAAAGACTCCTATGCCTATGGACAATTTTTTCCATATATGTCTCATATATATATATATATATATATATATAGAGAGAGAGAGAGAGAGAGAGAGAGAGAGAGTCCTGGTGTGGCGCTGTGGGTTAATGCGCCAGACTGCAAAGCCATTTGAACTGCAAGGTCGGCAGTTCAAGCTCACCAGCTACTCCTTGGAAACCCTATACAGCATCGCTACGGGTTGGAACCGACTCAACAGCACTTCACAACATCATATAAATATTTATGTATATATATAAATATATATGTTTAGATATTAGTTTAGCAAATATATAAAGTCTTAAAAAGTTTTCATATTTTTTGTTATAGCTCACAGCAAAGAATATCTATGTCACCTAAAAAAACTTATGTTGGTATTTATATTGAAATCCCTACTTTATTTTTTTACTTTAGTATTGCATTGTCTTTGCCCATTTTTTCCCTTCTAGTCTTTTTATGCCATTTAGCTCTATCCATTTATCTGGTTGAGATTATATAGTTTGTTCATATATATTTACGTGCACATGCATATTTATTTGTTTTAGACTAGATCTAAGGATCATTTAAAAAATGAAACCGTTTTAGTGGGATATAGTGATATGCACACAGATTTTAAATGTACAGTTGAGTGAGTTTGATGTGCAACCAATATGGTAATCAAGATAGAGAACATTTCCATTATCACAGAATCTTCCCTCTCCTGGTCTTTTCCAGTCAGCTAGTCTCCAGTAGCTCTGTTAGCGTAGTGGTTACGCATCGGGCTGCGAACCTTAAGGTCAGCGGTTCGAAACTACCAGCTGCTCCGTGGGAGAAAGATGAGGCTTTCTACTCCCGTAAAGATTTACACCCTCGGAAACCCTATACAGGGTCGCTATGGTCGGAACCGACTCAATGGCACACAACAACAACAATCTCCAGTAGGGAATCCTCATGTGGTGCTGAGGGTTAACGCACTGGACTGCAAAGTCAGTTTGAACTGCAAGGTCAGTAGTTCAAGCTCACTATCTGCTCCTAGGAAACCCTATACCGGGTCACTATGGATCAAAACTGATTCAACAGCACTTAACAACAACAGCAATAATCTCCTGTAGAACCAATCTATGGATTTTTATAACTACAGAGGAGTTTGAATGTTATAGAACTTTATACATATGTAATCATGGCTCATGCACCCTTTTGTAGTCTTACTTTTTTGCTTAATAAATGTTTCCATCTTTTTAAATTCAACCTTGTTTTTTATTATTATTGATCATATTAATAATTCATTCTATTCATGTCTGAGATGTATTTAATCACATCAGTATATCATACATTTAAAGTTATTCTGCTGCTCTTGGTCATGTAGGTTATATCCACTTTTCAGCTACTGGAATAATTGACAGCTATGATTAACCTGAATGGAAAAATTCAAACCACAACTTGCAATATTGAGGGATTCTAATGGGCAAAATACAGAATGATGTAGGAAGCATCAAAAGAAGATGAAAAATACTCAAAGAGTCACTGTACTAAAAAGAAATGGTTGCTGTTTAACCACTTGAAGAGATAGCCTATGATCAAGAACTGATGGTAATGAAGGAGAAAATCCAAACTGATGAAGCACTGGAGGTACTCACGTATCTATGCCAAGAAAGTTTGATTGCAGCTACCTGGCCAATCGATTAGAAGAGATCCATATTTCTGCCTATTTCAAAGAGAGAGGTGACCCTATGGAATATGGAAATCATTTAACAATATCATTAATGTCACATGCAAGTAAAATTTTGCTGAAGCTCATTCAAAAATGGGCACACCATAACATCAACAGGAAACTTCTAAAAATTCAAGTCAGATTCTGAAGAGAACATGGAATGAGGGATATCATGGCTGGCATCAAATGAATATTGGCTGAACAGAGAATGCCAGAAAAATATTTGATTACTTTTGATGTATTGATTATACAAAGACTTTTAAGTATGTGTCCTATAACAAGCTATGGATAGCATTGTGGAGAATGGGTATTCTAGATCACTTAATTGTGCTCTTGAAGAACATGAGCACAAACATGATGCCATCCTCCAAGGACTGGTCCTGATTATTAATGATAAACTCTTACCATCCTGGCTTCTAAAGAGCATTTTGGTTATACGTCTTCCAACATGCATTTGTTTGTTTTTCTGAAAGTCCGTGGTATTTTTTAATAATCTTCTCTAAACCATAGCCTGTATGCATCAGTTCTTCTATGGTCTCTCTCATTGATTGTCCAACTTTCACATACATAAGAGTATACTAAAAATACCATGGCTTGTATTTAAAGCAGTTCAAACAGAAGAAGGGGAAACTAATGGTTTAAAATCAGGAAAGGTATGTGCCATAGTTATATGCTTATTCAGTGTATATGTTGATTCAACAGTCTAAGAAACTGAGTTATATGAAGAAGAAAGAAGCATCAGGCTTGGAGAAAAACATATCAACAGCCTGTGATGTACAGATGATTCAACCTTGCTTTTTGGAAGCAAAGAGAACTTAAAAGGCCATAGTCTTCAGTATGAATTGCCTCTCAACATAAAGAAAATATAAAATTCTCAAAATGGGACCAATAAATAACTTCATTATAAATGGAGAAAAGATTGAAGTTGTAAAGAACTTCATTTTGCTTGGATCCACAATCAAAATTCATGGAAGCAGCTGTCAAGAAATCAAATGACATAGCAAAAGGAGGGGAGTGATTGACATTGCAATTCAGGAGCAGTGATCCCTGGGACCATCAAGGGAGAAAAACAGAGTGTGGAACCCTACCCAGAGAAGCAGTGATGCCAGAGATGGAGGCAGAGATGATGACATGGTGAGATGGAGTGGCTGGGGACTTTAGACCCTGAGAGGGAGAGGGGCTGTGTGCTGATGACCAAGGGGCAGGCTTGCAGGGTATACCCTTTGGTTGGTTGCTGATGCCTGGAGGGGATTGTAACCATGATGGAATGATACCATAGGATGAATGTAAAGCTAATGTTCTCCCATGTAACCTATCACATAATTCACAATAAAACATTAAAAAAAAAGAAATCAAATAATATACTGCATTAGGCATATCTGTTGCACAAGACCTGTTTAAAATGTTCCAGAGCAAAGATGTCTGTTTGAAGACTAAGGTGCACCTATCCAACCCATGATATTTTCAATAGCCTCATGTGCATATGAAACTTGAACTGGAGAAGAATATTTTTAAGTTCCATTGACTGCTAGGACAAACAAATCTGTGTTGGATGAAGTACAACCAAAATGCTCCTTAGTAACTATGATAGAAGGAATTTATCTTTCATACTTTATATATTTTGTGAGGATGGAACCAATCCCTACAGAATGACATCATGTTTGGTAAAGTGGAAGAAGAAAAAGAGCAAAAAAAAAGAAATAATCTCCAATGAGAAGAACTGATGCTGTGGCAACAGTATTGGGCTCAAACATAACAACAATTGTGACGATGGCATAGGAACTGGTCAGTATTTCATTCTGTTGTTCATAGGGTCACCATTAGTCAGAACTTATTCTACAGTACCTGATAACAAAAACAGCAAGACTATTCTTGGACAAGTCTTTCTTTTTTTAAAAAAAACTGTTTTATAGTGACTTGAGAGAAGGTTGATAGAGAATACTATCCATTTTCCATTCAATAAATCACTCAATGATGGCAAACTTCTCATGTAACAACAGTTATCCCTCCTCCTCCCTGTGATTCTTACTTTCATTGCACCTTACTTCCCATCCCTTCTCAACTCTATCCTTAGGTAACTGTTACCCTTTCAATTCCATGGTCTGCATACCTACTAGTGTTGTTGTCTCCCCGATATAACTATCCATCACTTGGCTGAAAATTGGGTCATGAGGATGAGTTCCATTCCAGACCCCTAAATAATGACCGAGGGCCATTGTTTCAGATTCCTTAGTCTCTTCTGACAAGTAAGCCTGGTCATTTTTATACAATGTTGAGTTTTGTTCCACATTTTCTCCCACTCTATCTGGGACCTTGTAATGTGATAGTTGGTAGTGGTAGCTGGAAAAAAGTCCTTCTTTCCCCTGAGTCTTGATGATGGATGTTCACAGGTTCATTGGACTGGTTAATTCCAAGCATCTTCAATTTTCTCAGATAATTGTGTTGTAGACATGCTGCTTTTATTTTTCTGTTCCATTGAGGCAGTTACAGTTCATAGCAACCCTGTACACAATAGAATGAAGTACTTCTCAGTCCTGTGTGGTCCCCTTAATTGTTGCTATGTTTGAGCCTAATGTCTCAGCTCAGTTCATCTCATTTTTTTCTCACTTACCTTCCACTTCACCAAACTTGGTGTCCTTTTCCTGGGGAAGGCCCCTCCAGGTCACGTGAAGTTAAGTCTTGCCATTCTTACTTCTAAGGAGCTTTCAATATTCTTCACTAACACCATAATTCAAAGGCATCGGTTCTTCTCTGGCCTTCATATTCACTGTCCAGCTTTCACTTGCATATGAGGCAATTAATAATACCATGGCTTGAGTCATGTGTGTCTTTGTCCTCAAGGCATTGCTGCTTTTTTATATTTTAAAAAGGTCTTTTACACTGGAGTTGCCCAATGCACTAAGTCATTTAATTTCTTGACCACTGCTTTCATGGGCATTGATTGTGGATCTAACTGAAATAAAATCCTTGGCATCTGGAATGTTTACGTTTCTGTGTCAACTTGTCTAGGCCAGGATTTCCAGAGGTTTAGCAATTGAGATGTTCTTATTCCCATGGTGATGATATAATACAGCCATAGTTATCTCTGTGATGAGTGGCTATGAGTAGCTAATAACTTGAAGGGATGCCTCCTTGGGGGTGTGACCTGGTCCTAATTTCCTAATCCAATGGACACATGGGATGGACTCACTCACTTTCTTCCCCTGGGGACCTGGGACTCTAATTGTAAGATAATAAACTTTTTTCTCTCTCTCTCTCTATATATATATCACTGGAGTCCTGGTGTGGTACTGTGGGTCAATGCGCCAGACTGCAAAGCCGTTTGAACTGCAAAGTTCCCAGTCATTCCTTGGAAATGCTATATAGGTTCATTATGGGTCAGAACTGACTCAATGGCACTTAACAACAACATGTATCACTGGTTTTGCTTCTCTAAAAACCCAATCTAAGATAGCATCTTCAGACTTTTCTGTTCAACATGATGTTGTTTATTGATGCAGTTGTAATGCTTTTTTTTTTTTTTTTTACATATATAAAGAGAAGTTTATTATCTTACAATTGTAGAGTCTCGGTTCCCCACCTGAAGAGAGAGAGTCTCTCTCGAAATGTCCATTATATTGAGAGCAGTCTGTACTGCCAAGGAAGGATCTCTTAATTGATTGGCTGCTAATAGCTTCTCATCACAGAGTTAACTATGTCTGTATTAGGTATCATCACCATGATGTCTGCTTGTGTTTTATTGACTATGTGATAACTTTTAACTGTATGAATGATACAGTTTAACTGTATGGTTAACATTGCTAAGAATGGTTATTACAAAACATTTAATTTTGCTCAAGTAGAACCTGTATATAGACCAAGAGACAGTCATTATTATAGAACAAGGATATATTGAATGGTTTAAAATCAGGAAACGTTTGCTCCCGGGTTGTATTCTTTCAACATTCGTATTCAATTTGTATGCTGTGCAAATAATCTAAGAAGCTAGGTTATATGAAGAAGAACATGGCAGGAAGAGTCTTTGACAATCTGTGATATGCAGATGATGCAACTTTGCTTGCTGAAAGCAAAGAGGACTGACAGTTCTTACTGATAAAGATCAAAGACTTCAGTATGGATTGCACCTCAATGTAAAGAACACAAAAATTCTAAGAACTGGCCCAGCAAATAACATTATGATACATGAAGAAAGATTGAAGTTGCCAAAGACTTTAGTTTGCTTCCCTCCACAATCAACACTCACGTAAGCAGCAGTCAAATAATTAAATGATGTATTGAAGTGGGTAAACCTATTGCACAGACCTTTGTATAGTCATTCTTTCTTAAAAAATTTTTTTATTGTGAATTGATTGATAGTTTACATGGGAGAATGTCAGCTTTACATTCATCCTATCGTATTTCATTTCACTGCAATGATTACAGTCCCCTCCATGCATCATCATTTAACAGCATTTGCTTCCATTCCCTCTGTGTGCTTTTTTTTTTTTTTTTTTTTTTTTAATGGACGCACATCAAAGCACTCAGGAATATATAACCATTCAAACAACCAAAGGGTATACCCTGCAAGCCTGCCCCACCACCCCCACCCCCGGCTGCCAGCACACAGCCTCTCTCCCTTCCTGAGCCCAGAATCCCCAATTGTTCCGTCTTTCCATGTCATTGGCTCTGCCTCCATCTTTGGCATCGCTGCATCTGTGGATCGGGTCCCACACTCCACTCTTCTCCCTTGATGATCCAAGGGTCCTCCGCTCCTGGACTGTAAGATCAATCATTCCTTTCCTTTTGTCACAAAATGTCTACCTGTACATTTGTAACGTTCACAATCAGTCCTGATAGCAATTATTCACTGTTGAGCCACAAGACTCCTATCCCCATCTCCTTTCACCAGCCCCATCTAGACAAGTTGGAAACCACTCAGGTGAGATTCTACCTTCCCCCGAGCCCTCTGAAACTAAGCTCCTTCTTGAAAGCTTGGAAACCAGTCACTTCGTGCCTTTGTAGCCCCTATTTTCGGTAGCCAATGTCTAAGAAGCTGTGGTAGCGTAGTGGTTACGAATCGGGCAGCGAACCACAAGGTCAGCAGTTGGAAACTACCAGCTGTTCCGTGGGAGAAAGATAAGGCTTTTTGCTCCCGTAAAGATTTACAGCCTCGGAAACCCTGTTCAGGGTCGCTATAGGTCTGAACCGACTCCACGGCACTTAACAACAACAACAACAATTTCTAAGTTGCGCATCTCTGTCAACCCTGTGTACAGAGGGGGTGGGTGTAATGATTTTTGTTTTCTTTATGCGTAGGCTGAAGTCTTTCATCATCATCAGTAAATGCTCAAAGTCTTCTTCACTTTTAACAATCAAGGTTGTGTCATCTAAATAGGCCAAGTTGTTAATGGCTTTTTCTCCAATTCTGATGCTGTACTCTTCATAGAGTGTAATTTCTCAGACAATTTGCTCAGCATAGAGACTGAATAAGTATGGTGAAAAGATTCAGCCCTAAAGTGTACCTTTCCTGATTTTAAAGCACACACTACCCTGTTCTGTTTAGATAACTGCTTCTTGAACTATGTACAGGTTCCACATGAGCACAAGGAAGTGTTCTGGAATTCTCATTTTTATAATGTTATCCATCCTTTGTTATGATCCACACAGAAAATTGTCTTTGCATACTCATTTGTATCTCTCGAGTATATTACTCAAAATAGAAAGCTGAGTCATCCATAGCGTTTGCATAGATTTAACTTTTGTGAAATCACGTCATAATTGTCCAAAATGTTTGTACCATTTCCACTTCCATATGCAAAGTATGAGTTCCAGCTGCTGAACATCAGTATTCAAATGGGGTTCATGGAATCCTGGGAGTACCTGAGACTCTTTTAATAGTAGCCCTGATACTGCTTATTTTTTCTATTATGTTGACATTTGCATTGTTGGAATGAAATCAAAGGTGGAATGCAATTAATAGTTCTCTTGTTGTTGTTAAGTGCCGTCGAGTCGGTTCCGACCCATAGCGACCTTGTACAGGGTTTCCGAGGGTGTAAATCTTTACAGGAGTAGAAAGCCTCATCGTTCTCCCGCGGAGCGGCTGGTAGTTTCGAACCGCTGACCTTAAGGTTCGCAGCCCAATTCGTAACCACTACGCTATGCTGCAATAACAGAAATACCACACGTGAGTGGCTTTAACAAACAGAAATTTATTCTGTCACAGGTTAGGTTAGGAGGCTAGAAGTCTAAATTCAGTGTGCTGGCTCTGGGCAATGGCCCTTGTTTCCTTTTATTATCAGTAGGTCCAGCATTCCTTGGAGGTCTTTCTCTGATATAGGAGCTTCACAATGTGGAGACCCTAGGTTCACAGGATATCCTCCACTCCTGGCTCTTCGTTCATGGTGGCAATAGATCCCCATGTTCTGCTCACTTCTCTCTCTTTATATGTCACACACACGGGAATCTCCGTTACACTGTATCAGGGTCATGATGGTATTAAGGGTGATGCGTCCTACCCTTAGGGATCCTGTGTGGCATGGTAGAATAAACCCTGGACAGCTCATCACAAGGTTGGCAGTTCAAATCCATCAGTTTCTCCTTAGAAACTCTACAGGATTGCTATGAAACAGAACTGACTTAACAGCACTTAACAACCATATCCACTCTTAGTCCTTCTATTATCCTTAATTCTCTTGTTGTTCATATGAGATGACATCCTGGGTAACTTTCAGGTAACTGGCAAACCACTGACAATCATGGACTAGGCAAGATGACATGTATTTTATGGGGATATAGTTTAATCCATAAGAGTGGGTAATAATAAATTTGTGGTATTTGGGGATAATAACAGCTATGGCCCTAAAGTGTACTGATAGTCATTGTTTTCTTCATTGCAGTACACCATATTAAAAGAGAGCAAAAGATTCAAGGAATCACGTTCATGTGGCCTTTCTGGATATGATTTTGTAATGTCCACAGAATTATTCCCCAAGACAAATTAAACTGAATGATTTGTGGTTTACTGAAGAGATAGGTCAGTTTGTGGCCCTCCTGAGTAACCCATGCCTTGGAACTGATAAAGAGTAGGATTATATAAAGACTAATCCCAAAGAAGTTGTAGGGGGAGGGTGTTGCCATCTGGCATAGAAAACATCCTTGGGATTCAGGACTGAAGTCCCTGCGGTGAGAAACTTCTAGACCCAGAAGAAAGTTACTACATTGAAGATGAGACGAGATACCAGCCCACATAGCTGAGTGCCTTTGGTCAGGAGGCCAACTGGCAGAGCTAAAAGAGTTATAACACTTGCCTTGGATAAGCATTGGACTCCTAACCACAAGATTGGCAGTTCAAACCTACCAGTCACTTCTTGGAAACCCTATCCAGGGTCGCTAAGAGTCAGAATCAACTGGAGGATACTTAACAACACAACAATGCAGAACAGAAGCCTGAGTTTGCCTATGCAGGTACTGCATACCTACCCCTCACCCCTTGGCAGTATAGGCCCAGGAAGGCCCAGGAAGAATGGTGGGAGCAGGAGGCAAGGGCCAGAAAGACCTAGAATTAGAGCAGAAACTTCAGGAGTTGTATCGGCCCACCAACAGTAGCAGTTGCAAGAGGCAGCAGTGCTATGGAAATAGAATATGCTTCGAACCATGACATATGGGCCAGGAGAAGTAAGAATGGATGGAGGTAATTTGTGGCGTTGCCGGTTAATATGGTTAAACTGCAACATCGGTGTGGGCCATTAAGGCCGGCTATTCTAACTCACCAGCTGCTCCTTGGAAACCCTGTACAGGGTCGCTATGAGTCGGATCCCGACTCAATGGCACTTAGCAAAGTAAGTGTTACTCCTTTGTGACTCTTACTATTTACTGTTTGATTTCTATAAATAATAATTAATGGCTTTCACTTGCCAACTCTGTATAAATATATCGTGTGTCTGGCTCAATCGCAGATGAATGTAGCACCCATAGAATGATGGATGCTGTTGGATGTATGTGCATGATTCTAAGCTGTGTTATGATTGTTTAGAAGTTTGAGGTTCAGTCTGTACACACATGCAATGCAGCTAGACAGAAAACGTGTACAGAGAGGGGGGAAAAAGTCAGCATCATTAAACACTGCAGAGAGCTGACAATCTCTCCCCATAAATACCTCAGGCTAGGAAACCTAGGGCAGTTCTACTGTGTCCTAGAGAGTTTGAATTATGGCTCTGAATCTCATTGCCAACATATAACAATAACAACAACAGTAAAAAGTACTAGTTTTACTGAATTTCAACCCTGAGTTTCCTTTTTTAAAAAAATGCTCTATAAAGATGGGAAGTACACATTAAGTTTCCTTTATGAAAAACACTATAAAAATGGCAAGTGTACGTAAATCAGTCCTGCTCCATAATGAACTACAATGACTGTCTTGATGAGAAGCACTTGAACTGTGAGCTAACTGATATCTTTTTTTTGTGGGACACAATTTGCACTTGAAAGAATGCTTGACAATCTCTGGTTATTCAGACTGGGTATTTGTTCGACAGTTTTCCAACATGTAAGTGTGCCTGTCACTTCATGAAAAGCAACTTAAAAGTCAAATTTAAAAAATATTTTTAAAAACATGTATTGACCAGTTTCCCAATATTTAAAGATGTGTCTGAGGACTGATGATAATATCAATGACCTTGATAACCTATAAGGACGTATGCCAACCTTTGGAAGGTAAAAATAATTTAGTAAACTAATAGGTTCCAAATTAACAATAGACTATGTTACAAAATCATGCATGAGTGAAAGATCTATTCAAAGTTCAGGACAGACAAATAGATTTTAATGTGGCAGAAAGTGAGAGGCTTCTTGACAGATTCTTTTGTTTCCCTAAACTGATGTAACAAATCACTGCAAGCTTGATGGCTTAAAACACCGGAAATTTATTCGCTCAATGTTCTGGGTGGCGCAAGGCCTAAGTCAAGATGTCACCTGGCCATGTTCTAATTTAAGACTCTAAGAGATAATCTTTGTCTTGCGTTTTCTAACTTTTGGTAATTCTAGGTGTTCCTTGGAGTCCTGGTGTGGTGCTACAAGATAATGCACTGAACCGCAAGGACATTTTGATCTGTTAGGGTGATGGTTCAAATCCACCAGCCACTCCTTGGAAACTCTATACAGGGTCACTATAAGTTGGAACCAACTCAGTAGCACTTAACAACAACAACAGGGTGTTCCTTGGTTTGTGGTTGCATCACTCTTACTTCTGCCTTCTTGCTCACAATTTATCCTTGTCTTCTAGGACAATGTTTTTTTCTGCCTGTTCTCTGTTGTTGTTAAGTGCCGTCGAGTCAATTCCGACCCATAGCGACCCTGTATAGGGTTTCCAAGGAGCAGCTGGTGAGCTTGAACCGCTGACCTTGCAGTTCAAATGGCTTTGCAGTCTGGCGCATTAACCCACAGTGCCACTCCAGGATTCCAGGAGTCCGAATAGGTGGCTATACATGTGTGTATTTGTTGTTGTTGTTAAGAGCCGTCGAGTCGGTTCCGACCCATAGTGACCCTGTACAGGGTTTCTGAGGCTGTAAATCTTTATGGAAGCGGAACGCCTCATTTTTCTCCCGCGGAGCGGCTGGTAGTTTCCAACTGCTGGCCTTAAGGTTCACAGCCCGATTCGTAACCACTACGCTACTGAGCTCCTTATATATGTGTGTGTGTATAGATATAGATATATATACTTAATATATGTTGTTGTTGTTAAGTGCTGTCGAGTCAGTTCTGAGTCATAGCGACCCTGTATAGGGTTTCCTAGGAGTGGCTGGTGAGTTTGAACCACTGACCTTTTGGTTCAAACAACTTTGAGGTGAGTACTTTTCCTATGGTGACACACCAGGACTCCATATATAGATATGTGTGTGTGCATATGTATATATGTATATATATGGAATAAGTCAAAAAGTATTTCTATAAAATAACTGAAACTTTTATTAAACAAAAATACCAAAATGTGAAGGTACAATGTGAACTTAGGTGTAGATACTTCTGAAGGGAATGTTTCCATGTATCTAATTGTTCTCCAAAGAATTCTGAACTCTTAGATTTACATCCTATGAAAACAGCAGTTTGGGCATCCTTGATCAACAATGACTATGTTCCTTTGAAATTTTCTTTGAATTTGGGGGGATAAATTTGAAGGGTCAAGATTAGGATTGCAGGATGGTTGGAGTAACGTATTACAATGAAATTCTTGTCAGACAACCCTTGCTAGCCTTGAAGAATGAGCAGGTGCATTGTTATGATGGAAAAATAATTCCCCAATGTAACTTTACTGGGCTTTTTCTTACCAATGCATCTCTTAATTTTTTTTTTTTTTTAAACCTCTTCATACTAAAGCCCATTTGATTGTCCTGTGTTCTTTAAGAAAATCTTTGGGAATTACTTCAAACATTTGCCATAACCTTCTGTGTTGGATTCTCGGTTTGATTTTAAGTGGGCAACCTCTAGTGCGGTGCTGTGGGTTAGAATGCTGGACTGCAAAGTCGATTTGAACCACAAGGTCGGTAGTTTAAGCTTACCATTTACTCCTTGGAAACCCTATACAAGATCACTATGGGTTGGAACTGTCTTGATGGCACTGAGCAACAAGAATGACCAGAAGCTTTAGGCGTCCACTATTTTGATTGGACCTTTTGTTTAAGACTTCCACCACTCGTCTGTCAGTGTGTCATACTGTGGTGTCTTGTGAGTTGCTGTGATTCTCAAAGCTATGCCACCGGTATTTTAAACACTACCAGCATCACCCATGGTGGACAGGTTTCAGATCAGCTTCCAGATGAAGACAGACTAGGAAGAAGGAGTGACGAACTGCTTCCGAATATTTCGTCACTGAAACCTTATTAATAGCAGAGAAACACTGTGAGAAACCGTGTTGGAAAATGAACACCTCAGGTTGGAAGGCACTCAAAATGTGACTGGGGAAGAGTTGCCTCTTTAAAGTAGAGTTGACTGTGATGATTCAAACGGAGTAAAGCCCATGGGAGAAAAGCCAGCAAGACCTTCATTTGCTGATGGGGCACAACTCAAAATGAAGAGAAACAGCTGTAAATATCCATTGAAAATTGGAGCCTGGAATGTACGAAGTATGAATCTGGGAAATTTGGAAGTTGTCAAAAAATGAAATGGAACGCATAAACATTGATACCTTAGGCATTAGTGAGCTAAAATGGACTGTTATAGGCCATTTTGAATCTGACAACCACATGGTTTACTATGCCGGGAATGACAAATTGAAGAGGAACGGTGTTGCATTCATTGTCAATAAGAACATATCCAGATCAGTCATGAGGTAAAACGCTGTCTGTGATAGGATAATATCCATGTGCTTATAGGGAAGCCCAGTTAATAACACTATTATTCAAATTTATGCACCAACCGCTAAAGTCAGTGAGGATGAAATAGAAGAATTCTACCAACTTCTTTAATCTGAAATTGATCAAACATGCAATCAAGATGTATTGATCGTTACTGGTGATTGGAATGCAAAG
>NW_006408639.1:4149480-4153429 GCF_000296735.1 Chrysochloris asiatica | reverse complement strand
TCAGCATTTCTCAAGCTGGGGGAACTGAAGAAAAAATTCAAGCCTCCACTTTAGTTATTGAAAGATTCACTGGGAAAATTAATGAATGATGCAGAAAGCATCAAGAGAAGATGGAAGGAATACACAGAGTCACTGTAGCAAAAGGAAATGGAAATGTTCAATCATCTCAAGAGGTAGCATATGATCAAGGGCCAATGATACTGAAGAAGGAAGTCCAAGATGCATTGAAGGAATTGGCAAAGAAGAAGGCACCAGGATTTGTTGGATTAAAGATTGAAATCTTTCAAGAAAGTGAGGCAGGACAGGAGGCACTCACTTATCTATGCCAAGAAATGTGGAAGACGACTATCTGGCTGACTGATTGGAAGAGATCCGTTTCTGTGCCCATTCCAAGTCCCATGGGCTTTATACTCCATTCGTGTCATCATGGTCAACTCTACTTTGAGGAGGCAGCTCTTCCCCACTCACATTTTGAGTGCTTTCCAACCTGAGGGGCTCATTTTCCGTCACTATATCTGACAGCGTTTCTCTGATTTTCATAAGGTTTTCAGTGACTAAATATTTGGAAGCAGTTCATCACTCCTTCTTCCTAATCTGTCTTCATCTGGAAGCTGATATGAAACCTGTTCACCATGGGTGACCCTGCTGGTATTTAAAATACCAGTGGCATAGCTTTCAGAATCACAACAACTCACAAGCCACCACAGTAAGACAAACTGACAGACGAGTGATGGAAGGCTGGTGTGTAGCACTTAGGAAACTACATAGTATCACTATGAGTTTGGAACTGACTCGAAGACACTTAACAACAACAACTATATAACTTTCCAAAGCTACCGCCTATACTCTTTCTCCCTTACATCCATTGCTGCTTCTGACTTGGAACAAGATTGAAAAGCACTGCTCTATAGGGTTTCCAAGATGTTTATGGAAATCATATCTTTCTCACATGGAGTTAAAATTCTGACCATTCAGTTAGCACTGAGCACTTTATCACTGTATCACCAATTCTTCCTTACATATCTTCTGTAATTTTCACACCCACAAGATTGAAATGTCATTTCCTCTCTATGACTTATTGAAATATCATATAATGATTGCTTGACATTCTTCCTAAAGTCTTCCTTATCCTTTCTGATTTCATTTCATTCTTTACCTTTTTTTAACAATAACCAAGAGAGTGAAAATTTCCATCTGTGAGTATTAATTTTTTTTTTAATCTCTCATGTAGGTCTATCACGTTTTGTTTAATGCAGTTTGAATTTCTGAATTGCGTAGACATACTGCTCTGGTAGTGTAGTGGTTACAAGTTGGGCTGCTACCCTCAAGGTCAGCAGTTCAAAACTACCAGTTTGTTCCATGGGGTAAAAATGAGGCTTTCTGCTCATATAAAGATGTACCATCTTGGAAACCCTGTATAGGGTCACTGTGTGTTAGAATTGATTTCACGGCACACAACCACCACCACTATTGTTGTAGGATAAGCACTGGACCAAAAGGTCCATCTGCAAGGTGAGTGGTTGAAACTCACCAGTCACTCCTCGTAAGCCTTATTATACCTACCTGGTTGCTAAGAGTTGGAACCGACTCAGTGCATTTAATAACGACAACATAGGGTTGTTATGCTTTTAGAGTGAATTGAGTCTTTTGTCATTCTGAAATGATCTTTTATCATTTCAGTTTTGCTCACAATACTCCTGAAGTCACTTTTGTCTGCTAGTGAAACAACTATAACATCTTTTTGTATCCTCACAGTATATCTAAATTTCCGCAGTATCTGAAAGGAGAGCCTTCCTAAGAAGGCTTCTGGAATCAGAAGTGGCCTAAAATAAAGAAATAATTACCATTAATATGGGATAATTTCTGAGTTTTCCCAGACCCTAAAACCTAATGTACCAAATCATGCCATATGAGACATTAAACCTAAAATAACACTAAATAGAAGTGTCCACAGACACAGTTTATAGTTATGAAGTCTTGTTGCTGAGATGCCCAGGGCCGGGGCTTGGTGATGGCATTCTGGCTACTTAGAATGAGTGCTGTTTCTTTAACAGCTCCCTGCAAAAGGAACAGTCACTTTTTTAGGTAAAGTAGAAAATCCTATTTAGATTTTGTTGATGTTGTTAACAAAAACAGGTGCTAATGCAGGACTTTTCCAAACGCTAAGTACATTAAGTGAACTTTTGAAAAGCAAGGGATATTTGTAGTTTTTACCATCTTTAATTTCACATTTTTCTTACGTCTGTATCTTAAAATAGTTTATACTTGACTCTGTTTGAAAAGTTTTGTCTTTAAATAAGAATTTTTGTACATTTATTTTGCATTTAATTATTTATTAATTCTCCTTTGTCTTCCTTGTTGTTTATTTTATGTCTCAATATTGACCTTTTGCATTAATTGAGTCTTCTTACAACAATATTTTGTTTCCTCAATTCGTTTTGTAATGGTGCTTCTTTATATTTTTTTGATACAACTTAACCACCCTTAACTTATCATAGACTACCATGAATTCATTTTACACTTGTTATTGTTAAGTAGCATTGCATCACTTCCAACTCAGTGTGGCACTGTGGGTTTGGGTTTCTGAGGAGTGGCTGGCAGGTTTGAAACACCGACCTTGCAGTTCAAGCTGACCTTGTGGTCCAGTGCTTACCCTATAGCACTACACTTCACATATAATTAAATTTTCTTGCCAAGAGTATTATTTTATTTCTCTCCATTTCTCCCTGTGTGCTACTGTTATCGTATATATTACTTCTACAAGTATTAAAAGTGCCCCACGATACTTTATAATTTTTTTTTGTTTTGTTTTGTTTTTAAAGGAAGAAATAGTGTTTGCGTCTTTTTTAATGCTCTCTATTTCTTCCTTTATATCTGATTTTTCCATTGGGAATTATTTCATTTTATTGAGTACTTCTTTCCGGGTTGGTGTGCTAATGAAAAAAGCTCAGCTTTTGTTTATCTTACAATAGATTCATTTCACCCTTTCTTGAAGGTTATCTTTGATGCATATTGAAAGAATTCTAGCTTAAGAGTGGGTTTATTTATTTATTTATTTTCTGTCAGCACTTTAAAGGTGTTATATTATTGTCTTCTGAGACTCCTTTGTTTCTCTCAGATTCTCATCCCTGTTCCTATATATGTAATGTTTCTTTTATAGGTGACTTTTTAACATTTTGCCTTTATCTTTAATTTTTAGCATTTTGACTTTGGTATAATTTTATACAGTTCTAGTTGGCTTTCTTCCACTTAGGGTCTGCTGAAAGTTCTGCATCTAAAAATTTTTATCTTTAACCCAATTTGGGATAGGTTTAGCTGTTTTTAAACTTTAATGAACCCTTCTTTCTATTCTATCCTTTTATATATTAAATTGTTTTCTATTATTCCAGATGTCACTGAGGTTATATATTTTTCTCTTGGATCTTTTTTTGTGCAAATTTTCTAAAGGCCTGACTTTAAGTTCAGTGATCCTTTTATCTCATGTGACAAAATTTCTATTAAGTTCATAAAGTAAATATTTTTCCCAAATGATATATTGTTTTATGAATTCTAGAATTCTTGACTTTTCATAGTGTCATTTCTGCATTACTGTTTCTCATCTCTTTACTAACACTGTCTTTTTCCTCTAAAAGTTTCTAAGCATGTGTATAATAGTTGGTAAATTCTACATCTGGAAACTTGTTGATCTGTTTCTATTCAGTGTTTCTTTCAAATTGTATGTCATATTGTTCTGATTCTTTGCACTAATACTCATCTTTGATTATACTTGGACTTGTGACTAATAGATCATTGAGCCTTGAATATGTTTTGCCTCTAAAGAACAGAGAACATATTTTTACTGATAGTATGTTACTGGTAAGGAGCTCTGGTAGCGTAGTGGTTACGAATCGGGCTGCGAACCTTAAGGTCAGCGGTTCGAAACTACCAGCCGCTCTGCGGGAGAAAGATG
>NW_006408639.1:4144522-4145551 GCF_000296735.1 Chrysochloris asiatica | reverse complement strand
TCTTTTTTTTTTTTTTCCCTCTTCTTTCTTCTCCTGGTTGACCTCTGATCATCCAGTCATCTGCTCCCAGTCATGTGAGTACCATCTGCAAGTGTGGGTGTTCTTGTGCACATGCCCTCTCTTCCCATCAGCCGGCAGCTCCACTCTCCACTTGAGTCCTCTGTGGCCACGTCACTGACTATGGGCCCAGGAGTCCTCAGGTCTCCTCACACTGCTTGCCAACCAGGTCCCCCAACCGGGTCCACAGAAGCCCACTGAATATTGTAAGGCTTAGCGCACCGCTTCTTTGCTGCCTTTACCCCACTTCTCTCCATCGGTGATGTGTGGTCCCCAATCTGAGTGTGCATTTCCACCGAGTCTCAGTCTTGGAAGGGGGCCTTCATTAGTAGGACCCGACCAACTGCCCCATTGTCTCCTAGGGAAGCGACCCGTTTGTTCCTGTAGCAACAGTCCATCTGCCTCCATTGTTTCATATTTTTCTTGTAGGTCTTTTATTCGAGACGTATCTTTTGTTCTTCTCACCGCTCCAGGCTGGTCAGCTCGTCCTTTCAAGTGGAGATTTCTCATCTCTGGTGATGTGGATGTGGTTCTGGTTTCTACCTATAGTTTTTGTATTGCAAAGGCTTCGCAGGAAGCCTCGTTCACTGGGTACGCTGTAGACCCATTTTAGGTATTCCAATCAGTTAAAGGCAGAAGAGGGACTTAGAAGCTTCTAGTGTGATGTTTCTGACTATTCCTTTCTCTCCCCCTCCAGTGTCTACTCTATATTATAATGCAAGGAAAACCAAGATTCAAAAAACAGCCAAGCATCTTAACATGATTCCCTGCCCATTCCAACCATGACTCAATCCCTGTATCTCAGAGCCCTGGAGTTCCAAGGCTGTGCATATATTGTCCTTTATCTCTGTCCCATTTGGCCCATTCATACATGCCCAATTGTTCTCCCATCTGCCCCGTTTCTCTACTTCCCTCTCCCTCCCTGTATATTGCCCCCCTCCTCAGAACCCAAACTATCCTGAGTCCAATCCC
>NW_006408639.1:4137667-4144422 GCF_000296735.1 Chrysochloris asiatica | reverse complement strand
AGCCGCTCTGCGGGAGAAAGATGAGGCTTTCTACTCCCGTAAGGATTAACATCCTCGGAAACCCTGTACAGGGTCGCTATGGGTCGGAACCGACTCGACAGCACTTAACAACAACAACATGTTACTGGTAGACTAATATGATCCCATATAAGCTTGGTTTTAGATTTAGATATGTTGAGTTTTATGCTGGCTTTGATTTTAATCATAAAGTATATAGTTAGTCCTGAGCTAACTTTAAGATATGGTTCTGAAGGTTTGAAGGGAAAGTCTGTGGTCTTTATCAACCATGCTAAGCTGATGGAACTTGATGTATCATCTTTGTTTCCATGGCACCAAGCAACTGCTTAAATCTCAGATTCTTGGTAACTGTTATCTTTTGGGGAGTTTGGGGTTTCTCCTTTGGGTTCTTTTCTTTCCAGGAGACAGTTTCTGTTTTTACCCACTCTGGAAGTCCCAAACTCTAGCTTTTGTCTTTTCAGTCCTTTAAAGCTGTTTTCTATTTGGGCTCTAATTCCATTGTGCTTCAGGGAAGTCGGAAGTGCCTTCAAGGGAAAACCTGTTTAAATGTGGCATACTTCCCCGCAATAACTGTGTCCAACATAGTTTCTGCTGTTGTTGTTTGCTTAACAGTAGCTTCAGGCAATATATTTTAATATACTCTGCATAATTAAAAATTGTTACTCACAAGATTCATTCAGCATCAGTTTCCCTGCCATATCTATAATTGAAGCTCTCCATAAGATCATAATAACTTCATTTTAATGAGAATGTGTGTCTCTTACCAATGAAAGTAACACAAACATTTGTATCTTGTTTCTGTCATCTTATTTCAAGTTTTGTCTTACATACTTTCTAAATATTTAAAAAAATAATTTTTGTCTTATATTTTAAAAATTGTTTGATAGACAGTAACAAAAAAGGGGTTCCCACAAACTTAGGAAAGAAAGAATTGCTTGGTTTCCATGGTAACAAATGGTATCAGAACCATTTTAAACCTGTCCAGTTAATGAACAACAGTTTCAAGTTCACCATCACTGATAATCCTTTGTTACCAGATGTTAGCCAATCCGGAACCAACTCACTTTACTATAAGGGTAAGTCAAGAAGTATTGCTACAAAATCATAGATACATTTTTTTAAATGTAAATATCAAAATATGAAGCTTTTTTTTTTTTTTTTTTACACATCTTCCATCCAATTCTGTATAGCTCTGAAGGCAGTGTTTCCATCTCTCTAGCCCTCTCCACAAAGAATTCTGAATGCTTCAATTTATACCATGTCAAAATAGCAGTTTTGACAACCTTGAGGGGCTCAAATTATATTTACTTTAAATGTTCTTTTAGACTTACTAACAAAAAGAAGTTTTAAAGGACAAGATCAAAGTTGTAGGGTGAATGTCGTAAGGTTTTCTAACAAAATTCTCACAGGGTAGACCATCCTACCCTTAGAGAATAAGCATGTAATAATTTGTCAGGTTGGAAAACAATTCCTTGGCTCAGCTTTCCTGGCTTTTCTCTCAGCAACACAGTCTTCAAGTTTTGGTTGGGACTAGGCTGGAGAAAGGAATTGGGGATAAAACTCTTGTGGTACGATAGAGAATCATTGTAACTAGGACTGACTGTGAGGGTAGGAAATATAGAGGTAGATGTTTTTTGACAAAAGGAGGAGAGTGATTGATTTTGCAGCCCAGGAATGGAGATCCCTGGGACCATCAAGTAAGAAAGAACAAGAGCGGGACCCTATCCGAGAGGCAGTGATGCCAGGGATGGAGACAGAGATGATGACGTGGACAGATGAAGTGCCTGGGGACACTGGACTCAGGGAGGGAGAAGAGCTGTTTGCTGGTGGCCAGGGGGTGGGCCTGTGTGGTGTATCCTTTGGTTCTTTGATGATGCATGGAAGGGATTGTAACCACTGCAATGAAATGAAATAGATAGGATGAATGTAAAGCTGATGTTCTCCCATGTAAACCTCACAATAAAAACTTAAATTAAAAAATAGAAATCCTTTATAGTAAGCTGTTGTAATCATCCTGTTTACCTCAAGAAAATCTATCAAGATTACACTTTTAGGGTCCCCACAAAAAGTCATCATAATTGTATGAAATGATCTCTTTGCCTTGAATTTAACTGAACCAGCAGATCCCCTTGGAAGCCATAGTTTTAATTGGACACTGTAGAATAAGCAGTGGACCACAAGGTCAGTTTGAACCTCATGGTCAGCAGTTCAAATCCACCAACTGCTCTTCGTAAACTTTGTACAAGGTCACTATGAGTCAGCTCTGACTCCATGACACTTTAACAACAACTGTGAGACTAAGACAAGAGTATTACTGAGTGAGCTTGTCCAGAGTCTTCCACTGATTGCAAAGACAAGTTTAAACATGTTTTGTTTGGAATAAATCTATGCAAATATTAAATAAAATCTTTCTCTGAGACAAAGCACAGGACAGAGGTTATGCTGTATATACTATTTTTATTCCTTCTAAACTAATTAAAGTATATGTCTGTTTCTAGATCACAGTTTCAATCGAACAAAGGAGATTTTCGAAGACTTTGGTATGTCCCTAGCAAAAGACCCTTCCAAGAGAGGAAGAACATTCACCACACTTTTAGGGGCCTGTTGGAAGGATTTCTAGTTTCAGATATTTTTTGCTTACCCTCTTATGTATGCATTGAGTACCAGTCAAAAATATAGTCTTACTTGAGTTATGTTTCTACAGATGATGAATACCATCTAACACATTTCTGATAATCTACCAATCTCTGAGCACCATGCTTCCTAAATCCTATATGGGCTGAACTTGGTGAGACTCTGCCTGACCAATAAAATTCTCCCTTACCATTAAAAAAAAAAAAGGTACTGTCAAGTCTATTGCAACTCATGAGCATCACATTTGTTACACAGTAGGGTTTGGTCATTTGTAATCTTTGGTAGCATAGTGGTTACGAATTGGGCTGTTAACCTCAAGGTTGACAGTTCGAAACTACCAGCCATTACTTGCGAGAAAGATGAGGCTTCCTGGTCCCGTAAAGGTTTACAGCCTCGAAAACCCTGTGCAGGCTCACTATGAGTCAGAACTGACTCCATGGTACTTAACAACAACAACAACAACAACAATCTTTACAATAGCAGATCGGCAGGTGGGTCTTCTGTGATGCTCTGTATGTTTAACTGACAACTTTTAATACAGTAGCCAAGGGCAAACCCTTTGGGCAACTTGGGGGCTATAGTAAGCAATAACTTTACTTTTGTCTTTTTTTTTTTTTACTTAGGATATTGAAAGGTGGTCTTATATTTTTAAAATTATTTTACTCCAAAAAAGACCTACAATGCCATTGAGTCAGTTTTGACTTATAATTTCCTTATGGAGGGTTTGTAAGACTGTAAAGGCTCATCTTTCTCCATGAAGTGTCTGGTGGGTGATTTTAAGCCATGGACCTTGTGATTAACAGCCCAGTGCTTACCATTAGAAAGCCCTATACAGGGTCACTGTTAGAGCAAATAAAATATATTGATTCTTTATAACTTGAAATGAGGGAAGAAATAACATGGTTTTTTTGTTTTATTTTCATTTATACCCTGATTCCCTAATGCCAGACCTCACCTTCCTATCTCAGTATTGGTGAATTACGATTTGGTAAGATCTGGAATCTAATTTTTAAGTATTGATTATATTACTACATTCAATCATGTTATGATTTTACTATTTTATTAACTATGACATCTTATTTGTATACATATTTAGTGGAGTAATTGGCACCCACTTTCATATTCAATCTTATCTCCTTCATTTTACCACAGCTTTTAAATTTTTGTGGTCTTTATTTTGCTTCATTAAAAAGAAATAATATGTATTCTTTTTAAGGAGCTCTGGTAGCACAGTGGTTATGAGTCAGGCTGCCAATTTCAGGTCAGCAGTTCGAAACTACCAGCTGTTCCATGGGAGAAAGAAAAGACTTTCTGCTCCTGTAAAGATTTACAGCCTCGGAAATCCTATGCAGGGTTGCCATGAGTTGAAATTGATTCCACGGTACATAACTACCACCACCACAATGTGCTCTTTTTAGAGAATTTTAGGTTTATAGCACAAAAACTGAGCAAGTATAGAGCATTCCTACACATATCATCTGAATACAGGTTCTCTTATTAATATCAAGCATTGTCATTGTAATTGTTAAGTGTCATGGAGTTGTTTCATACTCATAGCGCCATTGTATAGGGTTTCTGATGCTTTCATTCTTTGTGGGAACAGAAAGTCTCATCTTTTTCTCACAGAGTGATTTATGGTCTCACACAGCCAACTTTGTAGTTCACAATCCAGTGCGTTTTCTACAGAGCTACCATATTCCTATCCCACATTAGTTCGGCACATTCATCACAACTGATAACAGAATATGGATACAGTGTTGTTGCTAGGCGCCCTTGAATGAGTTCCAACTCAGAGTGACCCAGCGTGCTATGCCCAGTCCTGCATCGTTCTCACAATCTTGTGTATGTTTGAGTCTATTGCTCAAGCCACTATGTGAATCCATCTCACTGAAGGACTAGCCTAGCTTGCTGTTTTCTGTAATTACTGGTTCCTTCTTAGGGTTTATTTTATGTTGTAGTAATGTGATAAATTGAAATTTGGCTGTGGATTTTTTTTTTTTTCCAGAAGGTTAACCTAATTCAATGCCTGAATTTTTGTATATCCAACACACGCTCATGCATACACACATTACCCTTGAATGATGTTTGAGCATTGTATTTCTCATTCACAATTTTCCCCTTAAATTGTAAAGATTTCACAATTGTTTTGTATTATTATGGGTGAAGAGATTTATTGTTGTTGTTGTAAAATAATGTAGAGTTGTTTCCTACTCAGTGACCCTGCATAGGGTTTCTGAGGGGTGACTGGTGGGTTTGAACTGCCAATCTTGAGAGTAGCAGTCCAGTGCTTACCAAACAGCACCATACATGGAAGTATAAGCTAACGATACTATTTTTCTTCTTTTTTTAAATCTTGTCTCTCCTTTGATGTCTCTAGGACACATTTTTTAATGCTTGATATAAAATAATTTTTGAGCGTTATTTCTGATTTCCATTTCTAGCCTCTCATTATGCCTTGCATACAGAATTGTTTTAATCTGGAAATTCGTTTTTTTTTTTTTTTTTTTTGATGACATTTTTCTTCTATTACAAGTTGCATATGAATCTATTTTACATTTATTTCATTCTAATTATTGTGTAGAAAAAAGTCTAAAGTATATTATCATTGAATAGTAGCCCCCTTCATCATTAGGTTACTTACATTAAAACGACAGTTCCTGAATCTTCCCCCTAGTGCTCATCTATCAATTTGTTTTACAATGCATGGTACTGGGATAGTAGAAGCTATGCCACCAGTATTTTAAATATGAGCTGTGTCACCCATGGTTAACAGGATTCAGTGGAGCTTCCAGACTAAAGTACATCAGGAAGAAAGACTGATTATTTCTGAATGTTCAGCCACAGAAAACCTTAGGAATATCAGTGAAACATTATCAGAAGATGAAAACATTATGAATAGTGTAAGAACAGTGTCAGATAAAGTGCTGAAGATGTGCTCCTCAGGTTGGAAGGCATTCAAAATATGACTGGGAAGAGCTGTCTCCTCAAAGTGTAGTTGACCGTAATGACATGAAGGGAGCCAAGCTTTGGAGCATTCATTTGTTTAGGGGGCACGACTCAGAATGATGAGGAAAAACTACAAATACCCATTAAAAATTTGAACACAGATGATATAAAATATGAATCTAGAAAACCTGCAAATTGTAATAAATGAAATACAATTCATAAAGATATATATCCTAGACATTAGTGAGTTGAAATGGCCTGGTATTGGTCAATTTGAATCAGGCTATAATATGGTTTTTATAATAAGGTTATGATATAGTTTTATAATAAAGACCACTGGTAGCATAGTGGTTATGTGGCGGGTTGCCAACCTCAAGGTCAGCAGTTCGAAACTACCAGCGGTTCCGTGGGAGAAAGATGAGGCTTTCTGCTCCTGTAAAGATTTACAGCCTCAGAAACCCTGTGCAGGGTCACTATGAGTCGGAACCGACTCCACAGCACATAACAACAAAAACAATAATATGGTTTGCTATGTAGAGAACAGCAAATTGAAGAGAAATGGTATCACATACATCATTAAAAAGAACATTTCAAGACCTGTCAATACCAGTATTAATCAAATTTACTCACCAAACCCAGTTGTCATGAAATTGAAGTATTCTACTAACTTCTTCAGTCAGAAACTAATCAAACATGCAATCAAGATGCATTGAATGTGAAAGTTGGAAACAAAGAGGAAGGATCAGTAGCTGGAAAAGATGGCTTTGGTGATAGAAAGGATGCCAGAGATCGCATGACAGAATTTTGCAAGACTGACAAAAGTTCTCATCACTGGACCAATAAATAACGTCATAGTGAAGAGAGAGAAAAAATTGCAGTTGTCAACAAATTCATTTTGCTTATATCCAGAATCAACATGCAGGGAAGCAACAGTCAAGAAATAATACATCGTACTGCCTTAGACAAATCCACTGCAAAAAACCCCTTTAAAGTGTTAAAGAGCAAAAATGTCAGTTTGAGAACTAGGAAGTTACTGACCCAAGCCCTGGTATTTTCAGTCACCTCTGGTAGCGTAGTGGTTATGAATTGGGCTGCGAACCTTAAGGTCAGCGGTTCAAAACTACCAGCCGCTCCGCGGGAGAAAGATGAGGCTTTCT
>NW_006408639.1:4128673-4133242 GCF_000296735.1 Chrysochloris asiatica | reverse complement strand
CAGAGGGAAGGCTTTCAATTTCTCTCCATTGAGAGTAATATAGGCTGTTGGTTTTGTATATATGCTCTTTATTATGTTGAGGTATTTCCCTTCAATTCCTATTTTGTTGAGTGTTTTTATCAGGAATGGATGTTGGATTGTATCAAATGTCTTTTCTGCATCAATCGATATGATCATGTGGTTCTTTTCTTTATTCTTATTTCTATGGTGTAATACCATGACTCTGGAGTTCATTTCTCCAGCTACCTATATTCAGACTTTATTTCTTCTGAATAATAGCTAGTTTACATAGAAATTCAACAAATAGTAAGGTTACCAGGAAAATAAAACTTCAATTCTTATTATACTTTATTTCGTTTACAAATGCTTTGTCTCATTTCTTTCCTAGAACAACCCAATCATGTAGATAACTTTATTATCCTCATTTTACAGATAAGCACATGGAGGCATATAGAGAATAAGTAATTTGCTCAATTTCATACATCACTTGCAATGACGAAGGTGGTTAAGCACTCAGGACTAATAAAATGGTTGATGGTCTCAATCCACCGCAAGTACCTGGGGGGGGGGGGTGGGAAATCCACAAGTACCTTGGAATAAAGGCTGGGTAATCTACTTTCCAAAGTTCACAGACATTGAAATCCTAATGGAGCACAGCTCTACTCTGCAAGACTTTGGGTAGCCATAAATTGTAATCCACTTGATGACAATAGTTTTTGTTTTGCGATGATGCAATCAATATTTGAACGTTGGTACATTGCAGACTGGAGATACACTGTTAATTGGCATATTATGTTGCCTGTCATTCTTCTACAGAGCTAAGATTGCATTTAGATAAAAATCCTTTAAAATAAGGATCATTATTGCTTTCTCATAGTAGCTGCTTGGTAAATATTGTCTGAATGACAGCATACATCTGCATGATTTACCTGGCTTAGGTGTTGGTAGAAGAAGCATGATGGCATGGTAAGCACTTTATAAATACAACAGAACATCTCTAACTAGCTTTCT
Organism: Chrysochloris asiatica; assembly: GCF_000296735.1. Taxonomy (NCBI): domain Eukaryota; kingdom Metazoa; phylum Chordata; class Mammalia; order Afrosoricida; family Chrysochloridae; genus Chrysochloris; species Chrysochloris asiatica. Next base: position 4,132,231 of record NW_006408639.1, on the reverse strand, counting down.
TGCACTTGCTCATATTTACATATAGTGAATGTTAAAATCATGTGTAATTGAGATCTTGGTGTAAAGCATCAAATGTAGCATTTAAAAAGAAAAAGAATTAAAAGGCTAAAGTATTTTTTGAGTTTGTAGGTTTCAGCACAACATTACCACAAATAAAAACATTAGTTGTAAAATACAGCAGTAATAACACTTCCTGCATATTAGCATGGAGGTTGTATATCAGTAATAAAATCGTAAATGTGCTAGGCAGGTATAATGCCTTAACTGTGTTCAGTACTATCAGGATGCAGTGGCATTTAAATTGGAATGGAAATTTAGACTTAGAGGTAGTCTTTACCATGTAGACTGTTCATGTAGAAAAAAGGAATATCTAAATATAAATTACTGTAATGATAGGTAGAACTTTAAAAATCTTGATGTGTGTAATTTAGGATTGCAAAAAATACTATATATTTGCTAGATAAAACAAAAGTACCGAAATCTGTAATCCCAACTTGCGAAACTATCCATAGGCAATATTTGGGTGTATCTCCTGTCTTTTGAGTTGGTATGTGCATTTATGTGTGTGTGCATATTTATATGTGTATAAGACAGAGTGAGGAGTCCTGGTGTGGCGTTGTGGGTTAATGCGCCAGCCTGCAAAGCCGTCTGAACTGCAAGGTCAGCAGTTGAAGCTCACCAGCTGCTCCACGGAAACGCTATACAGGGTTGTTATGATTCGGAACCGACTCGACGGCACTTAACAACAACAAGACAGAGTGAAAGAGAGATAGAGATATTTTTTTGTATTCTAATATGCAGTTGAGGCTATGCCTGTCAAAGAGACTAATAACACAAATGTATTTTTAAAAAGCCAATAACAGAAAAATCAATCAAAAAGTAACACAAAAACATGCATGGGATCAGAGGAGGAGCCAGGTGCTAATAAAGCCATTTTGTTACTCTTCACTCTCTTTTCTATTACCACCAATGCCTTGTTGTTATTGTTGTTAATTGACAGGTCGAGTCGTTTCCCACCCATAGTGACCTTGTATAGGATTTCCAAGGAGCAGCTGATGACCTTGCATTTCAAATGGCTTTGCAGTCTGGTGCATTAACCCACAGTGCCACACTGGGACGCCAATGAATTGTTGTTGTTGTCAAGTTAGATGCCACCAAATGAGTAACCAATATGCAGCCGTTTTACATACAAACATCTTCTGTTTCATATGTCTCAACTTCTTGGCATTCCTCCTCTTTCAGACACACTTTCTAATGTCCTTTACCGGATTCTTCATTTATCTCCATTATCTATTCTTTTTTATTTTCTTCCTTTTAGGGATGAAACTCCAAGACATGTACACATCTAGAACTACCTTTCTTCCTACCCTCTCTAGTGTGACACCAAATATACCCATAACCCAAACCAAACAAGATCCACTGCCATCAAATTGATTCTAACCCACAGAACAAAGCAGAACTGCTCCTTAGGATTTCTGAGGCTGTAAATCTTTGCCAAAGCTGAGAATCTCATCTGGGGGGTTTGAACTTTCAACTTTGAGGTTAGCAGAGCAACACTTAATGCACTCGTCACCAGGTTCCTTAAATATACCCATAGATGTTAATTCCCTTGTGGTTTATTCAACTATGTGTACTCAGGACAGGAATCTATGGATTTTCGATCCTAGGTCTGGAGATAGAGATTATCACTCTGCATCTACAAATTCCCTGCCAGGTGACAAGATAAATCTCACTACTGCATGGGTTTACTCCAAACACAATATGTTTTAACATATCTCTGTGATGAGTGGATGATTGCAGACAAGTTCTCTCAGTAATGCACTTGGTTTACTTTTGTTATGGTGTCTTTTAAAAAAAACAACAATCTCCAATCAAAACAGTGGCTTCTGAGGAGATCTACTAGGTCAGTTTGATTCAAGACAGAGGGATTAGCTCCGAAGCTTATGATGAGGTTGTGTATTCCAAAGGGATAATCTTTATAGATTTTCTTGAAGTACACAGAACAATCATAGGGATTTATTTTGCAGAAATTTTAAGAAAATTGAAAACTGAATTGGTAAGAAAAAGGCCAGGAATTTTTTTCCCCCCAAACACAGCAGTGCAATTCTTCGACAGCAGAAAGGACTGTCCTTCAAGAAATTCCATGGGAACCTTTACCATATCCATCCGACAGTCCTGGCGTTGCCCCTTCAGGCATCTTTTTGTTTCCCAAACTTGAAGAGTATTTTAAGAAGATAAAGTTTGAGTCCCTTGAGGATGCTCAAACTGTCATTTTGACAGGGTATAATATCGAGGAGTACAGAATTATTTGGGGAAGGCTTGGTGGTGGTGGTGGTGGTGGTGGTGGTGGTGGTGGTGGTGTGGTGGTGGTGTGCCATGAAGTTGGTTCTGACTCATAGTAACCCTGCATAGGATTTCTGAGGCTGTAAATCTTCATGGGAGTAGAAGGCTCGTCTTTGTCCCGTGGAATGGCAGGTAGTTTTGAACTGCTAACCTTGAGGTTAGCAGTCCAACTCGTAACAACTACATTACTAGAGCTCCTCTGGGAAGGCTTGGTTAGTGGTGGTTGTGTGTTGTGGAGTTGGTTTCAACTCATAGAAGCCCTGCATAGGATTTCTGAAGCTGTAAATATTCACAGGAGCAGAAAGCCTCACCTTTCTCCCAGGGAACCACTGGTAATTTTCAACTGTTTTTGAAGTCAGCAGCCTGACTCATAACCACTATGCTACCAGAGCTGCTTGGGGGAAGATACAGAGAGCTGTAAACCGCAACCCATGTGTGTCACAGTATAACTGTTTGGTTTACAGTGGCTGTGGTCAGTCAAGAAACCATAGCTTCATGTTTTATATTTTTATTGAACAAAGTATTCTATGGTTCTGTAGAAATTTTTTTTTTTTTTTAACTTATCTCGTATATATTGCTTTCTCGAAATGTTTGTTTTCAGGTATCTCTTTTGACTCTATTATTTCATTACAGTAGTGAGCATACTGGACCTCTGTAAAGTTTTTCAAAATCAACTATCTCTGTTGTAGTTGTTGTTAGTGCCATCCAGTCAGTACCTACTCATAGTGACCCTATGCACAACAGAACAAAACACTGCCCGGTCCTGGGCCAACCTCACAATTGTTGCCACACTTGAGCCCATTGATACTACCACTTTGACAATCCATCTCGCTGGGATTCTTCCTCATTTTATCTGAACCTCCACCTTACCAAACATAATATCCTTCTCCAGAGACTGGTTCCTCCTGAAAACATGTCTGAAGTATGAGAGATGAAGTTTGGCCATCCCGGCCTCCAAGGAGCATGCACTCTGGCTGCACTTCTTGCAACACAGATCTGTTGGTTCTTTTGACAGCCCATGTCACTTTCAATATTCTCCTCCAACACCATAACTCAAATGCATCAGTTCTTCTATGGTCTTCCTTATTCACGGTCCAGTTTTTGCATGCATTATGAAATTATTGAAAATACCATGGCTTGGGTCAGGCGCACCTTAGTCCTCAAACTGACATCTTTGCTCTTCAACACTTTAAAAAGGTCTTGTGCAACAGATTT
>NW_006408639.1:4127495-4128573 GCF_000296735.1 Chrysochloris asiatica | reverse complement strand
CACTCACTCATTTTAAATATATAAGTTACATCATTTAATAAACCACAGTGGTTACGAATCGGGCTGCGAACCTTAAGGTCAGCGGTTCGAAACTACCAGCCGCTCTGCGGGAGAAAGATGAGGCTTTCTACTACCGTAAAGATTTACACCCTCGGAAACCCTGTACAGGGTCGCTATGGGTCGGAACTGACTCCACGGCACTTAACAACAACAACAACAACATATGCATGTGAAAGTTGGACAATGCGTAAGGAAAATTATGGTGTTGGGAATAACATTAACAGCACCATGGATTGTCAGGAGAAGAAACAAATCTGGCAAGACTTTATCTCTCACACTTCAGATGCAAGGAGGGACCAGAGTCTGGACTAGGACATCATGCTTGGTAAAGTGGAGGGTCAGTGAAAAAAGAGGAAAACCCGCAAGCAGATGTATGAATACAGCAGCCAAAAGCCTGGACTCCAGCATAACAATTGTAAGATGGCTCAGTAGTGGGCAGTATTTCCTTCTGTTCTGCAAAGAATCGCTATGAATTGGAACTGACTTGACTGTACCTAACAGGAACAACATATCCGTCCCTCCTCATTACTTACGTTTCAGATCCACAGAACTGCTGTCTGAGGTCTTATTCAATATTCATGATGAAATTATCTTATGTAAAGGCTTTCTACAATTTCTAGATTTTATTGTCCATGTAAGCAACAGTGGTACCCACTCATATTTTATCAGAGCACATTGCACTTACATGTTCTCCTCTGTTAGACTGCAAACCTTTAAAGGGCAAGTAACTTATACATTTTGTCCAAGATTCAGGATAGTCCTAGACATAGAAGCAATACTGTTTGATAAGTGTTTTTAGGATAAATAAATTAACATGCAATTGTCATTCACTTGAAAAACCTTAGCCAGGAAGTTAGAAAACTAGTATTTAATAAATCATGGGAACTTAGTAATTATTTAACTTTTTAATTTGTACCTTTGTGTTCTCACTTACATTATGATGAGCTTGGACTAATTCATCAATATAGTTTTTCTTGCTCTGAAATACCATGACTCTTTTTTTTTTTTTTTTTTTATA
>NW_006408639.1:4108329-4123112 GCF_000296735.1 Chrysochloris asiatica | reverse complement strand
TAAACCATTCAGTGTTCCCATGTTCTGTTTGAACAACTGCCTCTTGGTCCATGTACAGATTCCTCATGAGCACAATTAAGTGTTCCAGAATACTCATATTTCGCAATGTTGTCCATAGCTTGTCATGATGCATACCATCAAAAGCCTTTGCATAGTCAATAAAGCACAGGTAAACATCTTTCTGGTATCCTCTACTGTCAGCCAAGATCCATTGGACACCAGCAATGATATCTCTTCTGAATCTTGCTTGTACCTCTGGAAGTTCTCTGCCAATGTAGGCTTGCAGCCATTTCTGTATTACCTTTAGTAAAACTTCACACGCATGGGATATCAAAGAGATTGTCCGATGATTTCCACATTCTGTTGGGTCATCTCTCTTTGGAATGGCAACAAACATAGACTTTTCTACAGTCTGCCAATGGGCTTGTTTTGACTGATGATATGGAGCTTTTCCATCGTCTCTTTCCGCAGATGTAGTCAATTTGAGTCCTATATATTTCATCTGGTGAATTCAATGTGTGTAATCATATCTTATGCTGTCTAAAGAAGGTATTTGAAATGAGCAAATCATTGGTTTTGAAGAATTCTATCATGTGATCTCCAGCATAATTTCTTTCACCAATGCCATATTTTCCAATTACTGATCCTACCTCTTTGGTCCCAACCTTTGCATTCCAGTCACCAGTAATGATCAATACATCTTGATTACATGTTTGATCAATTTCAGATTGAAGAAGTTGGTTGAATTCTTCTATTTCATCCTCACTGGCTTTAGTGTTTGGTGCATAAATTTGAATAATAGTGGTATTAACTGGGCTTCCCTGTAGGAGCATAGATATTATTTTGTCACAGACAGCGTTGTAACTATGACTGATCTGGATATGTTCTTTTTGACAATGAATGCAATACCATTCTTTTTCAATTTGTCATTCCAGCATAGTAAACCATATGGTTTGTCATATTCAAAATGGCCAATACCAGTCCATTTCAGCTCACTAATGCCTAAGATATCCATCCATGTTTATGCGTTCCATTTCATTTTTGACAATTTCTAATTTTCCTGGATTCATACTTTGTACATTCCTAACTGATTATTAATGGATGTTTACAGTGGTTTCTCTTCATTTTGAGTTGTACCCCATCAGCAAATGAAGGTCCCGCGAGCTTTACTCCATTCACGTCATCACAGTCAACTCTACTTTGAGGAGGCAGCTCTTCCCCAGTTGCATTTTGAGTGCCTTCCAACCTGAGGGGCTCATGTTCCAGCATGGTTTTCTGACAGTGTTTCTCTGCTATTCATAAGGTTTCAGTGGTTAAATATTTGGAAGTAGTTTGTCACTCCTTTTTCCTAGTCTGTCTTTGCTTGGAAGCTCATCTTAAACCTATCCACCATGGGTGACTCTGCTTGTATTTAAAATACCCGTAGTATAGCTTCCAGAATCACAGCAACTCACAAGCCACCAAAGTCCCACAAACTGATAGATGAGTTGATAGACCTACCTTTGTGCTTAATCTTATTTCCCCTTAGATTGCATTTAATGCATCTTTATTTAGTGACTTATGTGCTTATAACAGAATTTTATCTCAGATGTCACATGTAGACATGTGCCTCTTTTAAGGTTTTCCTTAAGGGCAGAGACCCTGGCTTTGTATTCCTTATAGCATCTAGCAAAAAATATTCATTCAATAGTTGTCAGACTCTATTGAATTCATGATAAGAGAATAGACTGTCTTCTCAATACACTGTGAAGTGTAACTCAAGAAAGTAAGCTATAATTTTGAGTCATATTTCTTAAACTTTTAAATAATGCATTGTCTTGTAATATATACCTAATGGCTCTAATTAACCTGTCCTGCAAGGTTTAGTGTGTTTTCCTAGTACTAATGTGTTGTGGCTACATTGTAATATGTGGTTTCATGTTCCACAAAGAAAAGGAAATTTTGACAGTTAAACTATGACACATCATGGACTATAAGATGTGTCTTGATTTCAGAGAGATTAAAATGGCAAAAATGTGTCTCTTAGAGTTGATAAATCACCAAAAGTATAGGTGATAATCACAGAAGTGTCACTAGTATAACTAAACACTCTCACTGTGTGTCCCGTGGGAGAAAGATGAGGCTTTCTGCTCCTGTAAAGATTTACAGTCTCAGAAACCCTGTACAGGGTCAGTATGAGTCAGAACCGACTCTACGGCACATAACAACAGCAACAACTCACTGTGTGTCAGATATTATGACAAGTGGCTTATATGCATGACCTCATTTACACCATGAGATTCATGCTATTACTATCTCCATTTTATGAGTAAGAAAACTAAGGCTTACAGAAAAAGAAAGAACTTTACAAATTGCTTAACTAGAAACTGATAGATTTAGGAAACAAACATTGGTTCATTTTCTTTATCATCTTTCTCCTGTGGAGCGGCTGGTAGTTTCGAACTGCTGACCTTAAGGTTCGCAGCCCGATTCGTAACCACTATGCTATCAGACCTTTACCGACTACTTATTCTCTTTGTACTGGGTATTACATTCAGAAGCAGTTACTTATAATTGGTGAAGGTTTTGTGAACAGTACTAACAATCCTGGTATGGCACTGCGGGTTAATGTGCTGGACTGCTGGGTCAGTTTGAACTGTGTAATGTCCACAGTTCAAGCTCATCAGCCACTACTTAGAAACTCTTTACGGGGTCACTTTGAGGTGGAACCATCTCGACAGCACTTAACAACAAGAACACATCATAAATAGTGGTGAATTCAATTGACAACTCGAGTACCCTACTCTACTTGCTTTTACATACCCACGGCCTGTAATTTTTCTGTTACTAAATTGGTTTGCTTTCCATCATTCCTTTTAACAAGATGCCAGGGAGATGTAGTATTAACTGTGAGTTGAACTTCAAGTGTTATCAGGATTCCCCAAACAAAATACATTTCTGAGGTTGTTAATCAAGCAATATGTAAAGGATTTACATCAGAGCTTCTATACAGATGAAGAATGAAAGTTCCCCAATTTTACATCCTTGGAGACATAAAATATAATTGGTGCACTGTATTAAAATAGCAAGCAATTAGATCTCTTGGTTGCTGATCAAGGACATGGTTTTTGTCTATAAATCAAAGACAGCAGGATTTTCGTGCCAGAGGGAGTAGAAGACAATTTTTTACCGTCAAGTCTCAATTATCTGTGTACTGATGATTTAGTTCTCTCTCTGTGTCTTTCATAGTATGAAGCCCCATAGCACATTTGTGATATTTAGTACATTGTCAGTGACAGAGACTTATCTACAGAAAATAGTGCCTATGTCAAACGCTGGTATTGAGCCCCTGTCCAAACATCTGACACGCATATTTTCGGTGGCTTTATCATAGTAATATCTCAAAACGACAAGTCAAGTTGGTTAATCTCTGACTTAATACCTTATGGCACTACATGAAAATTACAGTTGCACCTTCCTTGTTTCATTGATAAAATAGATCTATGATTGCTCAGAATAATAATTTTTAGTGGCTTCTCATTATACATTCAGCAGAGTAAGACCACAGTCTATGTTGACCCTGGAAGACTCTCAAATATGAAAGTTTAGATTTACCTTTCTGAAAGATCTTTCATCGCTGGTGTTGCAAACTGCAGTGGTAAATAGCACTGCTTAATGGTGCCCCGATTCATGTGCCATACTTACCATGCTATAGTATTTCTTGGGATAGTGAACATTTTAAGAAAGGAATGATGTACTTCCAGTCTCTTAATTTGTCAGCTTGTTAGTAGCCCATGAATTTTTTGGGTGGATGAAACTTAACAACACCTTAAGATTGTGAGCAAACCATTCAAGAGATCGCCTACATAAATCCCTAAAGTTATTTATTATCTAAAACTAAGATGGTTGAGGCTGCAATTTGTGAGGCGGTAGCCTGCGATTATATATGTTCATAGATCTTACCATCCTCAGATGTTTGTGTGAGGATCAAATATATATTCGTACTTTGTGAACTGGAAAGTGTCTTGTAAATTGTGATACATCTTATGATCAAAATGTTTAGCCTACTGACAATTAAGTAAAACTCACCTGACCAGATGTGAGTATTTCAACTGTCAGCATAACATAAGAATAAACTGAATGAACTCAGGGACGTACTTCTCACGTTATTCATGTGCAAAAAATGTTCATCCATTTTGGACTGGTTTTTGCAAAAACAGTAAAAAAAAAGTATGCTCTGGAAAAATGATATGAAAAAGAAACAAAGATATAAAAATACAAGTCAGAGTGGTCATTAGATTTAACATGCATAGCATTAATGGATAACATTGTCAAAAGAGGTTTTGGAAAACTTTTGTTCCCCATAGTTGTACTGATGTCTTTGTGGATTGGCTATAAACATTCTGCGTCTACTCTTCTGTAGAGCACATTTTGGATCGAATTAGGGGACCACACAATCTGGTACTTAACAAGATTATAAAACTCTGCAAGATCTAACCATAGTTTACTCCCAATGGTAGACTTCTCACCGTTCTTTCAACAATCTATCCTAACTCCCCACATGAAAATCACCAAGAATTTCCTTCACATGTTTTTGCTAATCCTTGACATGATTGTGTCTAAATTCTTTGATTGCACAATACTATTTCCCTCTTGAAATTTCAGCTTAAATATTACTTCCTAAGGAAAGATTTTCCTGAATCCACAGTCACAGTTATATCACTTTGTAGCATGCTTCTCATTTCAACACAAATGTCTCCATCATAACATTCCCTTCACTTGTATTGTCATTACTTTGGTGCCTGTTATCAATTATATGCTGTATCTACTCAAGGGGGGATGCCTTTCAATTTCGGAATCCACACTGCTAGCAATTGCTTGCCAATTGATGACTGGTGGACTACTTTCCTGAGGTAAACAAATATAAGGAAATAATTCTGTTAATTGTTTTATGTTAAAAAATGGTAACATCTAATCAGTGTAACTTACAAAATGCATGAACATCCGACAGTTTGAATTTATAGTGTTGATGGAAGAAATCATTTTTAATGTGTACTGTAAAACTTGAAAATACTCAGGAGCTAAGTGAATTTGTTTGTTGCTACTTACAATTCCGACCTGTTAGCCCCAGTAGTTTTGTTTTAACATGGTCATTTTCAACTTTGTTTCCTGTTGAACTACAGACGACTTCTGTTGTAGACTCACAAGTTTACTGTTGTATTATAACAGTATTACATGTCCACAGTGTGGTTATGACCTTTATTTGTATAAAAACCAAATATTTAGTCAATTTACCTTCCATTTTTAAGTGCTTAAATGAGTACTGTATTGCAATAAAGATGTAGCGATAGAATTAACCATCAAAAAAAAGTAACATCCCCCAACCTCCTGTGAAGGTTCAAATATATACAAAAAGACAATTTATTAGCATGTCAATGGCAAAACAAAATATGTCCAAAGGCATTCAGTAAATAATAGATAACAAACATACTTATTTTAAATATAGTTTAATATAGTCATGTCTAATGTTCATTGAAGTACAGCTTTAAAAATCAATTGGTAAAGGATTTTATGTCATTTCGATGCAAACAGTCAAAATATTCTTGACAGAGCGTCGTATTATCACAATGATTTTTACTGATTCTTGGTATCTATTTGACATCAGTGTGTTGTTAATAGTAAGATTCCAGAAGGTTTGGTTTTGTGCTACTGTTTTTACTTGCATGTCTAGTAAACCTAGGAAATCAATTTATTTCACTTAAATATTTAATTCAAAGATATTTATACAAGTTAATTTATATTTGAAGTCTTCTTGTGGCACTGTGGGTTAATGCACAGAAATGCAAAGGTAGTTCAAGCTCACCAGCCACTCCTCGGAAACCCTGTACAGGGTCGCTATGGGTCAGAACTGACTCGACAGCACTTAAGAACAACAACAACAATTTATATTCAATCATTTAATGATCAGTGCTTTTCTTTCATAACTTGGAATTTTCATATACCATATACAGTTACCTTGGCATGGTCAATTTTGGTCGTTATTGAATAATTACATAGGTCATTTAAATATGTATTAGGAGTCTGATGTGGCAGTGTAGGATAAGCTCTGGACTGGTAACTGCAGTAAGGTCAGTGGTTTAAATCCACCAGCTGCTTTTTGGAAACCCTGTCTTAGTGCTCTGTGCCATCAAGTCAGTTCCAACCCACAGCAACCCAGTATCGGGGTTCTGAGGACTAACTGGTGGAGTTATACAGGATCACTGTTAGTTGGAACTGAACCCACAGCACTTAACAACAACAAAGACAATAAATACATATTTTTTACATGAATATTTTAAATGCCACCATATTATAAAATCATTATTACATGTTTATGCATGTTCAATGTTTTTCAATCTATTTAGATTTAAATATATAATACAATTCATTGCTCAATGGAATAATTCCCACCTAGTCTCCAGGTTTATTCATTTTTAAAGTGAAAACAATCATTTTTTATCTTACTATAAGCTCAGAGATTGAGTAGTCAGTTAGAACTAAGAAAATAACCACTTAAGAAACAGTCCAAAATGGGATTTTGCTATTTTTACTTTAAATGTTTGAACATATTTGCAAACAAAACAAAACAAAAAAACTTTCCTCTGGACCACATTAAAAATAATAAGATTCATATGTTTCTGAGTGTGAGATTTGTGTTTGGAGAACATCAAACAAAATGTAGACAATTGAACTTTACCCAGTGCCATCATTGGTCCTTTAAGTACACCACATTCTAAAAAACTGAGGTCATAGAAAGCACTGTAAAGTTCAAGAAAACACTCAGAAAGTGAAATGCTATAAACTGCAAACAGAATGATACCTGTAATTTCAAAATTTATTTGGTAACCAGTGTTTCAAATACATTTTGAGATTCTGCATCCTTAAATAAGATCAACTTGGCTATAACTGACATTTTTTGGATGACATCATTAGTCTGGTATTTTGATATCCAGCACAATGGAGCCTGGGCTCAGGTAAAGTTAGGAAAATAGCTGTGTTTTGTACTACGAATCAGATAATATATTTTTGTAAGAAAGAAGAGACCCAATGATTTATTGGAAGCAAGACTCAGAAACCCAGTACTGCACACAATTATTTATGTGAATGTAGGCATGTCATAAACTTTTGTCTGGACAAACTCTGAGTTCTTGTAAGCATAAATGACAAACAGTTTGCATTTCTCCATGTTTGAAAATTTCACAATGAATGGAACATATTAAAACAAATAGTATTACCTCTAAATCTCCAAATCTAAGTAACATTTTGCCTCATCATTCCTTATACTGGTAAAGATCTTTATATTTTACAAAATTTCTTATATATCTTGTCTGACTAGATTATTCTAACAATCAAGAGATATAGCAATGCAAGAGATAATTAACAGTTTATGTCTTTAAGAGCAACATGATTCAGCTCATACTATTACCGGATCGCATCTGTAGTTGAATATAACACTTCGTAATGGCGCTTGGTTATTTGGTTAGAATTTTAATTTAGTCAAATAATATCAAACAAAGGAAACCTATATTCATATCGTATCACCTTATCTGTATTCAAACTACCTTTACAAGATCACAAATATCAGCAGGGATAAATATGTAAGAATAGTTGCAGGAGTAATGGAATTATGTCTTGCTGTTTGACATTGTTGAAAACTCTATCAGAAGTATAGGCTCCAGGCAAGGAGGAAGAAAGCTTTTTCACAGGGGGAGAATAATGATAATTGGGATGGAAGTTCTCATTACTTCCCACAGACACTGCATTCCAGAGTTTCACTCAAGTGAACTATGAGTCTGCTTACATTACCATGGCATTTGAATGCCTTGACCCACTTATTAGAGAGCTCCGATCAGGAATGACTTTTGGAAGCCCAAGGGAGAAAATTAGGCAGAATTCTGTTTATCGATTCGATACCATTGCCACTGCTGGTCTCTTACTCTTTAAGGTAATGACTTGTTGATTCTTTAACTTAATATTTGTACCAGGCTCTTATTTTGGAGTTTGTAGTTCACTCTGATTGGCTAATTTTCTTATTCTGTAAAATTTCCCTTCATATTCCATATGCAGCAATTTTGTTATGCTCTTCAAGTAATATGACCTTCTTCTACCCTACTCTCAACTGTTAAAATTCAGGTTCATTTTTCATGGTTCAACAGAGGTCAAGTCTTTCAAATGCCTAAGCAGATTCGATGTGCACATTTAATGATTACATCCTCTTATCATACAACCCTGTTTGTAGCAGTCTTACAACCCTTTTTCCTAGTCTTAGATTGTTGTTATTGTTAAGTGCTGTTGATTTGGGTCTGACCGAAAGCGACCCTACATAGGGTTTCCCAGGATTTGCTGGTGAGCTTGAACAAATGACCTTGTGGATCAAACTGAGTTTGCAATCCAGTGTATTAACCCACAACACCACACCACTTCCTTAAATCCTACTAGATTGTACACTTAGGAGCTGAGAAAAACAGTATTATCCTCTACCATTGTATCCTATGTACACTAAACATGGCGTCCTGGTGTGGTGTTGTAGGATAAGCACTGGACTGCTAACTGAAAGGTTCGCAGTTTGAACCCACCAGCCACTCCTTGAGATTCCTATACAGGGTTGCTATGAGCCAGAATCTTCTCGACAACACATAGCAACAAGGACTTCACTAAACACATATTTATTTTGTTTGGATATAAAGTGAAATTTGGTAAATGCCCTCTAATGAATGTGTATTATTTAAGCATTTATATTATAACAAAGTAAAATAAAACTCAGTTGTCATTGAGTTGTTTCTGATTCATAGAGGCCTTATGTGGGTCAGAGTAAAACTGTATAGTTTTCAATGGTTGTGATCAGTTGGAAGTAAATCACCAGCCCTTTCTCCAGAGAAGTGTAAACTGGGTTTAAGTTGTCTAGTAATGAGTGTTTAACTGTTTGTACCTCCCAGCACCTATACCAAGAAGTAGGATTAAAGTATGCAGTACACTGTTCTGTCCAACTTTCTTCTCCTATGTTTGTTGCAGTTGTTGTTAAGTGTTCTGACGTCAGTTCTGACTCATAGAATACCAATACCAAGGAGTGGCTAGTGGGGTTGATATCAACACAAAGAAATCAATTCAGTCACTATTATATGTGTCTTAATTTGATTTAATAGTAATTTATGGAGTCCTGGTGTGATGCCATGGGATCAGCATTTGACCTCAGGACTGGTTTTAACTGCAAGATCGGTTGTTTAAAATCACCACTTGCTCCTTGGAAACCCTATACAGCGTCACTAGTAGTCAGAACCAACTCAACAGCACAGAACAACAACAAACAACATAGACATTTATAATATATAAGTTGGTGTCTCCTTTTCCCAGCCTAAATCTAGGGATCACTGAACAATTCAAAGTATTAGAGGATCAGATTTATGAGTCGCCCTTACCTAAAGTAGAAGAGAATTGTTAAGTGCTGCTGAGTAAGTTCCCAGTCATAGCAACCCGGTATAGGGCTTCTGAGGTTGTAAATCTTTGTGGGAGCAGAAAGCCTTGTCTTTTTCACACAGAGAGGCAGGTGGACTTAAATTGAAGACCTGTGGTTTGTAATTCAGTGATTATCGTACCAAGCCACCACACTCCCAAAATACGGTTGTTGAGTGCTGTTAAGTGAATTCCAACTCATAGTGATCCTGTATAGGGTTTCCGAGGAGTAGCTGGGTTGAACCATCAAGTTTGTGGTTTGCAGGACAGTGCCTACCCCACTGAGCCACACCAGGAGTCCAAAAGAGAATTATTGGTAACTAAAATAAAATCTTAATATACATTTGGAGTTGAGTTTTTCAAGAAGGCTTTACCAAAATATAATCAAGCAAATAAACAGGACAAATTTCCATCAAGTTAAAAGATGGTCTAACGATGTAAGCACAACCTTGGAAAAACAGGGCTCTGGAATACAAGGATTGAGGCATGGTGTAAATGGGTAAAAGTGGGGAAATAATGTTAAGATGCTTGGCTGTCTTTTGTATCTTGGTTTCCCTTGCCTACTATTGTATAATAGACACTTGAGGAGAAGAGAAAAGAATAGCCAGAAATGTCACCATAGAAAGCTTGTAAGTCTGTCTTCAGCCTAAAACTGATTGGAATACCTAAACTGGGGCTAGAACTTGCCCAGTGAAGGACGCTTCCTGTGGAGCCTCTGCATTACATAAGACCATACGTAGACTCCTGATGCCCATCCAGAATCTTCTGAGGTGGAAAATTTCAACTTGAAAGGACAAGCAGACCAGCCTGGAGCAGTTAGAAGACCAGAATATACTTTCTAAAAGGAAGACCAGCAGGAAAAATCAAAAGCAATAACGGCAGTCTGATGGACTACTACTATAAGAACTAATAAGTTGTTCCCCCAGGAACCATCAAGGCAAGTGGTCAGATCCCCTCAGGGTAAACCCACTTCCAAGACTAAAACTCAAAGGTAATACACGAGCAGGCATGTGGCTTTGTTGCTGACCACATTGGTCACTGATAAGGAGAAGTGGGGGGAAAATAGCAATGAAGTTGTGAGCAAAATCTGAACACATTCAGTAGAGTCCTGTTAACCTGGATTGAGACCTGGTTAACCAGCAGTATGACGAGACCTGAGGATTCCTAGGCCCAGGCACAGAGACATGGACACAGAGGATCAAAGTGGAGTGTGAAGCATCCAGCTGATATGAAGTGAGGGGGGATGCACAAGAACACTCACACTTGCAGATAGTACCCACTTGACCTGGCTTCAATGGCTGGATGATCAGAACTTGACTAGAGGAAGAAAGAAGAGGAAAAAAAGAGTAATCTGCTACAATTTAATGAACTGAACTTGACCTAGGTTTGTTGATCCAGTCGGTCAAAGGAGGGAGCAAATCTTTACTAAAGCAAGGATCATACCACCCCCTTGGTACACTGGGTTGACAAGAATGGACAACTTAGACATTGGCTACATAAAATGGGAGGACTACAAAGGTAAGAAGTGACTGGCTTACAAGCTTTCAGTAGGGAACCTAGTTCCAGAGGGTGTGGGGAAAGGTAAAATCTCCACTGAGTGGTTTCCAACCTGTCTGGATAGGGTTAATGAAAGGATATGGGGATAAGACTCTTGTGGTTCAATCATGAATGATTGCTATCAGGACTGACTGTGAGTGTTGGAAAGGTAAAGATAGATGTTTTGTAACAAAAGGAGGGGAGTGGTTGATTTTACAGTCTGGGAGCGGAGGTCCCTGGAACTATCAAAGGAGAAGAGTGAAGTGCGGGACCCTATCGAGAGAAGCAGTGATGCCAGAGATGGTGGCAGAGATGATGACGTGGAGAGATGGAGCAGCTGGGGACTTTAGACTCAGCGGGGGGAAAGGGGCTGTGTGCTGATGGCCAGGGGGCAGGCTTGGGGGTGTACCTTTTGGTTGTTTGATGATGCGTGGAGGGGATTGTAGTCATTGCAATGAAACAAAATAAGATAGGATGAATGTAAAGCTAATGTTCTTCCATGTAAACCATCACATAATTCATAATAAAAACTTAAAAAAAAAAAGGTGGCCATGCTTATTTTAGTGCACAGTGTAGGTATCTGTGATATATAATCTTCCATTTCTCACTCAGAGAAAGTTGCATGTGTTCTAAGAGGTTAAACACTTATATTTTTTTAAGTGCACTGTTTACACAGAGTTTAAACAGCATAGTTTACCACACATCAATAGTGTGGTGCTGTTGGTTAATGCGCTGGACTGCAAAGTCAGCTTGACCAAGAGGCCTTCAGTTCAAGCTCACCAGTTGCTCCTCAGAAACCCTATACAGGGTTGCTATGGGTCAGAACCTGACTCGACAGTTAACAACAACAACAACAACACTTGGAGAAACACAAAAATTTCGTTTTATCCTCACTGGCATAATAAATGATTTATCAAGTACACTATAAAGGGATGAAAAGAACACTCTGGCCATATTGATTTGGTTGGATATTAATTTCTTCCCATAATTAAACTCTTATTTGGGACAACCTGTGTATAAGCCTGGGTTAGCCAATACGATCTGAAGGCAGACCATTTCTATAAAGAATTTCCTTCCTCACTGAGTAATATAAATGTGCTATTAACCACTGAGCTCTATCTCCAATACTGTGATTGTGCTGACTCGGTGGTCTTGATAAACCAGGGTCATTACGATGGAAGAATCAGCTGAGAGTATCTGAGACTCAATGTCATTAACTCCTCCACTTCATCCAAAGGAAGAAGGAACATAACATTGGGCTTAGGTGACAAAGGCATATATAAGGCCAGTCAAATTCCCTATGTAAGTATGATATACAGCCACTGCAGCTATTATTACACTGTGCTAGTCCTAGTTTAGATCAAGGATGCCTAGACAGGTTACTTATCATTGGGAAGTTGGTTATAATTGTATAAACAGTAAGAGTTGGCTTTTGAATTCTTAATACTCTTCAATAGGGTCAGGCCTTGCTGAGTTCGTTCTGGTTCACTTAAAATATAGACTTCTTAATATTATTTCAGAGTCCTGGTGTGGCACTGTGGGTTAATGCACCAGACTGCAAAGCCATTTGAACTGCAATGTCAATGGTTCAAGCTCACCAGCTGCTCCTTGAAAACCCTATACTGGGTCACTATGGGTTGGAACCAACTTGATGGCCCTTAACAACAACACCAATACTATGTCAGGTATTTAATATTCAGAACCTCATTTTATTGTTCTTATAACCTTATGTGTGGGAGCCAGTTTATAATTTATAATATAATTTTATTGTTCTTATAACCTTATATGTGAGAGCGGATTCTGTTCATCTATGCCCAAGTCTGCATTCATTGACATTACATTGATAGCTTGAAATCAATCACAGTGGGAGTTATTACATCATGATGTTGTTAAGTGCCTTCTAGTTGATTTCGACTTATAGTGACCCTGTGTTGGGTTTCCAAAGAGCAGACTGGTGGGTTTCAACCGCAGACCTGTGGCTTATATTACAGCACCACACCAGAACTCCTATTACATCATGGGAATTAATACAAATCAGGGCTTTTAAAATTCTAGGTTTAGCATCATTTTAAAGTAGATAATATTGTGTCCATTTTATCTATGAATTAAGTTACTTAAGTGCCATTGAGTCCGTTCTGACTCATAGCAACCCAGTATATAGTTTTATAGTAGCAGCTGGTGAATTTGAACAACTGACTTTAATACAGTTAGCAGTCCAGTGCTTATCCTACAGGACCTCCTTGTCTACAGCTGGTGAGTTTGAACCACCAACCTTGTGGTTAACAGTCCAATGCTTACCCTGTGGTGCCACACCAGGAAGCTACTAGCAGGATACATTTCTATGTCACTCTTCATACAGTGATTCACAACAGTTTCTAAATTCAAAGCATTTGACTGGTTTGAGTGCTTGTCTTCTTTCTATAATCTGTTGTTATGGAAATGACTGAGATGTCAAAACATTGTTCTGCCTGATTCCACAGGGAAAAGGTGAGTATTAGAAGGAAAACGCTCAAAGAGGTTTGGAGGCAAACTAAAAACAAACTTGGACTTTGCACTTAAAAATCAAAACACATTTTTTGCTTGACTGTGCTTTAATTTTTCAAACCATTTATCCCATGTGGATGTTTAATTCTGTAGTCTGTGAAAAGCCACAAGTCTGTGTTCAATTGCTTACCATCCACTCCTGCCCCTGAATAAGTCAATGACACCATTTGTGCTTGCACACCAGGAACAGTTGGGCCACTTTGATTGAATTGACTAGCCTAATGTATCTGAAATCAATCAAACCAGTTATTTCAAGTAATGGACAGACTAAATGACTTCTCAAAATACCTCTAATCTATCAATATCTGTCAATTCTTTTGTGAATTTAGACTTGTGTTGCAATCGTTAACTCTTTATCAAGTATAAATTTATTATCCTAGAAGGTTTATTTGGAAGTCTAAATAAATAGGTTGTTGTTGTTGTTAAGTGCCTTCGCGTCGGTTCCGACCCATCGCGACCCTGTACAGGGTTTCCGAGGGTGTAAATCTTTACGGGAGTAGAAAGCCTCATCTTTCTCCCGCGGAGTGGCTGGTAGTTTCGAACCGCTGACCTTAAGGTTCACAGCCCGATTCGTAATCACTACGCTAAATAAATAGGTACAACTTATAAATACATATATATATGTTTACATACTTCAAAACGGAGCCCAGCTGTGGTGCTGCAGTCTAAGCATTGTACAACTGACCTTAAGGTCAGCAGTTCAGATCCACCAGTCACTCCTTAGAAACCCTATACAAGGTTGCTATGAGTCAGAATAAACTTGATAGCACTTAACATGCTTCAAAACACCATAATCCTGAGAACATTCTGCTGGGTGAAATAAGTCCATCACAGAAGGACAAATACTGTATGATTACTCTATGAAATAGTCAACATAGCCAAACACATAGACAGCAACTGTTATCAGCGGTTACCAGCAGTGAATGAGAAGGAGGAGACTCAATTCTTTAGCAACAATGACTTCTGTTAAGGATGATGGAAATAATTTGGGAACAATAAATGTTGATTGATAATTGAACAATGTGATAAAGACAATTTTTCTGAATTGTAAATGTGTACTTTATTTAAAAAAATGAAATTGCCCATAGCATTTTTTTTTTTTATATGCCATCTAGTTTTTTTTGTTGTTGTTTTGTTTTGTTTTAAGGTTTTTATTGTGGATTGAGTGAAAGTTTACAGGGCACATCATCAGTTTCACATTCAACCATTCATGTGACTTGTTTCATTACATTGAT
>NW_006408639.1:4086712-4107254 GCF_000296735.1 Chrysochloris asiatica | reverse complement strand
GCAGGATCACTATGCTGAGGTTCAATCAAGTTCTTAGGGGATCTTACTCTCTAGCAGGGGTAGCAAATTAGTAGCCACTCAGTGTTCATGCCTATAGCATTTTAAGGGCATGGTTGCAGCCCTACTTTCAACTGGCCAATGTCTAGTTTTTCTATACATCATTGAGGTCAGAGCTTTGAAAACACTCAGTCTGAATCATTGACCAAAAGAGAAAACCTTCAGTTTGAAAATGAAATATTAAAAGTATAGAGGAGAAAGTCACCTTGTCCATGCTAAATCTTTGAGAAAACTGGCTGTTTGGTGTGTGTTTGCAAGGTGAAAGAGAAGGAAACAATTGAATTACTCCTTTTTTATCCTTAGCAAGAGCACTGTGAGGCTACATTAAGGGTGGTAGAGAAGAAAGATTAAAAGGCAAAGAATGAGTTGAGATGACTTTTTTGGGGGCACAGTTATCAGGCATGCCAGATACTTTTCAGAAGGGAATAGGGCTAAAATGTGATATATAAGGTGGTTTTTCATAAGAAACAGATTTTGTATGTGGAAGTATTTATAAAAGTTAAAACTGCTGTCAGATATAAGACATTTATCACTTTACAAGCATTTTTTCCTTTTCCAATATTTATGGCAGTCATATATAGAGAGAAAAATGATAATTTTCACCTGGAAAGAATTAGTCTAGGTAGGTCTTAGGGAAAAAATTAAGTTACAGTGCATATTTCTATACTTCAAGATACTTTCAACCTCAGATTTTATTTGTGCAATTTCGGTGTTTTTTAAAAATATTTTAATTGTTTTTATATTATTATGGAACATGCTGGAAGTATTACCTTAGGCAGTTTGAAATTATTTCTGGGTACTTAAAATATTATCTTAGTTAACTGCATCATGTTACCGCTCCCTTTTCTGAAACAGTGTTTGTGGTCTTGTATCACAGAAGTCTCCACGTACTACTTAAAACCACATTTTTACTATTCTATAGTTTTCTCCAATTGCAGCTCTCTGTAAATATTAGGTCCCTGTGTAATTTTTACTTTTCGTAAATCCTGTCAGCCGAAATTACATCCTCAAGACTTCCCATTCTAGTTTCCCAAATAAGGGAAAGGATTATAGACTTCATGTTGGTGACCTAATTTGATACATTGTAACCTGAACTATGCAATGCAAAATTTATGATAGAGCTGGCATTAAACAGGGGCTGCGGGAGAAAGATGAGGCTTTCTACTCCCATAAAGATTTACATCCTCGGAAACCCTGTACAGGGTCGCTATGGGTCGGAACCGACTCGATGGCACTTAACAACAACAACAACAACAATGTACTTTACCCCTAAATGTTTTACTCTTTGTGACATTCTAGAACTCACCAACATTATTTTAATTATTCTACAATAATAAATATTGCTAAGAAAAGGGATTTTCTTTAAAATAAGAAAGAACAGCCCCCTCCTTTAAAAAGATGAAACATGTCTTTGAAATGTAAAGCATTATAAATGGGGGCAGAAGGAAAACAAACAAATGCTGATTGTAATATCTACTCTGTGCCTAGTGGTAGGAAATTTGTATATATTATAATCCTCACAGCAGGCCTGGGATTGTGATCCCATTTTATAAAATATGAAAATAATGCTCAAAGATTTGAAGTAACATGCTTGGCACTACACAGTGGCAAAGAGCATGTGTGTTTTTTAAATGAGGTTTTCATTTTATAATAGATTTACTAGAAAGTTACAAAGATAGTAGAGAAAGTTACGAGCTAACCTGTACCCAGCTTCCCATTTTTAATTGTACTCACATGGCTTTGGTATAATTAGGGGGCTCAAAGGGCTATGTAGGATCAACACTGGACTGTGAACTATAAGGCTATACAGTTGTTCCCTGGGAGAAAGATGAGGCTTTCTACTCCCGTAAAGATTTACACCCTCGGAAACCCTGTACAGGGTCGCTATGGGTCGGAACCGACTCGACGGCACTAAACAACAACAACAACAACATACTTTATTCAGATTTCCGTAGTCATATACAATGCCCCTCTATTGTCCGAGTGTTGCATTCTGGGTACCCACATACTGTGATATGATAGCTCTTCTGTGATAGCGTCTCTGACTTTTCTGGGTTTAAATAACCTTGCCAGTTTTGGGGAGTACTAGTTCCATGCTTTACAGAATGGTGTTTAATTTGCCTCGGTCCTGCTGTGGTGCTGTAGGATAAACACTAGACCCCACGGTCAGTGATTCAAACTAACCAACTGCTCCTCAGAAACCCTATTCACTGTGAGTGAGAAACCACTGGGCACCACTTAACAACAGTGCTTTTGTCATGGTTATGGAGGGGTCATGAGTTTTGGGAGGAAGACCACAGAGATAAAGGACCATCTTCACAACATTGTATCAAATGTATGCTGCATTAATATTACATACCACTATTGAGGGAGTCCTGGTGTGGTGCCGTGGGTTAAAGAGCAGACTGCAAAGTCATTTGAACTGCAAGGTTGGTGGTTCAAGCTCACCAGCTGCTCCTCACAAACCCTATACAGGGTCGTTATGGGTCGGAATTGACTTGAAGACTCTTAACAACAATAATCATTTCTGATAACAACAATCACTAATGATATTGACATTGCTCACCTGGCTGATGTTTGTCAGATTTCTGTATTATAAATTTATCTTTCTATTGCTTTTCCATAGAGTAATTTTTGGAAGGAAATATTTAAGCTATTTCTAATGGGTGAAGAGTTATGGCCCAGCTCCTTTAGGTAGGCACACCAATAATTTGAAACTCTTCCGTACAAGGTATTTGTTTATCCTTTTCCATTTCTGTATTGATCAGTTTACATCACTATATACCCACAGACAGTTACTATGTACGTTTGGGTTACAAAGTCATATTATGCTGTTTTGTTCAAATTATTTTAGGTTTGGCGGTTGAGTGCATTGTCGGTTTCTTCCTGTGTTCTTTCAAAATATCCCATTGCTGTGTGTGTTTAGCACCTCCTTATAGCATTAAAAAGTATTATAAGGAGGTGGTGAAATGGTGGACTAGGCAGAATGGCTGGAGGCACCCTCTACACCAAAGATACCGAAAACCAAATAAAACAGATGCAGATGATAGTCCTGGAACTCTGAGCTTCAGATGGAGGGCTAGAAAAGTGGGTTGTATGCTTATTGGGAGACAGAAATGAACAAACATGGTAGAAACAAAAAGAGATACTGCTAACCTGTGTTGGCTGACCAAATGGACACAGCCATGTTAAACTTTTGTGATTTGCTTCACATACAAGAAAATATACTGTCATTGCTGAAACATGCCTGTGTCTCACAGGATTTTTTTTTTGTCTTGTTCTGCACATTCTGCTGCTGACCAGAGATGAAGTCAGCCCACACCACACATCCCCGGGGAAGCGTCTACTCTCCTGACACTTGGAACTTCACAGAGACGAGCACAATAGTTGTGGACCCATTAAAGGATGGTGGTGGTGGTGGTTACGTGCCGTGGAGTCTGTTTTGACTCATGGAGGACCCTGTGTAGAATTTCCAAGGCTATAAATATTTATGGGTACAGAAAGGCTCATCTTTCTCCCCTGAACCACGATCGTTTGGATTGCTGACCTTGAGATTAGCAGACTACATCGTAACCATTACACTACCAGAGCTTTTTAAAGGAGTGGGGAGCTGTTTGCACAGACCTTGTTTGGATGGGCCCTACTCCAAATGTATAGAGTTGGTCCTATGCAGTCTTGGATTAGCCTTTATTATAAGAAGCAGCTAAACAGATGTGTGGGGGAGAAAATAAATGAAACTGGGGATCTGTGCCAACTGGCCAACCGTGGTATATTATTTTTGTTGTTAAGTGCTGTTGAGTGGGTTCCAACTTGTATCTGAAATTTTGCAGGCAACATTGAAGGAAAGAGGGCAGTAGGTGATGCAGAGACATACCACATATTGGATGAGAGGAAGAGTTGATTTTTTTTTTTCCCTTGTATCCAACAATACTCTTGTGACCAGAGGTGGGACTGTTGTCATCCACGTACACTCCCAAGATATCTGCTCTGCAGGTTGTTGAAGCTGAGTCAAGATGTATGGGGAGCCAGCAGCACCAAACCCGGAACCTGGCTGTGGCCTACTCCACACCTGCATATCCCGTTCTGGTCAGCCCTGGACTAGAGAGACCTCTCGCCTTCACCTCCCCTCTGGGATGGAAATACCCTGATTCATTAACTGTTTTGGGGTCTCCACAGACTCTTTCTAGATTTGGTTCTCAGAACAGACAACATCTAACTACACAGGAACTCCATCTAGAGTAGAATTCTGTGGTCTGTTCCCTTACTCACCATGACCTGAGCTCCAGGGCTACCAGGAGACTCCAGAAACTTTCCTGTCCAAGTTCTGCACCTGCCCTGTTCTATTGTTTGTTTATTGTTTTGTTTATTATTTCTCCATCACCTTTCTCTCTCTGACTTTCTAAATGTCCTATCTCCCCTTTGATTTTTTTCTATATTTTCCTGCTTCTCTTTTCCAGTTACTGCTGCATTTTTTCTTTCTTCTTCTTCTTTTTAAATTGCTTTTGTTTTTTCCCTATACTACTTGCTGATCTCTTTCACTTTTTCTCATTACTCTCTCTAATTGTGTTGATGCCATTTTCTTTCTTTTTATTTTTCTCTCTTGTCTTTTGTTTTTTAACATTTTATGTTCTTGTCTCTCTTTTTGGTTTGTGTATTCTTTTTTTTTTTCTAGCTGTTACCTGCTTTTTTCTCTTTCTTTACCATTTTCTTTTTAACTGCTGCTTGCTGGTTTGTGTTTGTTTTACTTCTCTGCCTTGTATGTGTTTATTCATGTAGTCTCACTTGGCAATAGACAGCAACCACACCCATACAACCCAGCCACAACTATACCACCTGAATGCTACACCCTTGAGTACTACAGCACCACCCTTGAGTAAGAGCCAATACCAGCTGCCAACACCAGATTAACAACAACCAACATCAGCTAAATCCACCCTGAACTGAACTGCATCAACAGCAAACACAGAATGGTGTACAAGCCTATCTCCTGATCTTACCCACCAGGAAGCAATAGGTGGTGCCTAAGAATACGTCAACATGCAGTCATCAATTTAATATAAATACAACACCACAGAGTCTCGAAAGCAATAGAAAATTTCTGTTCATAAAAAGAAATGACAAAATGACTTAAACCAGTGATCAAGGGTTAAAGCTACAAAATACTTTTGAGAAAAAATAGTCATTGGAACTACCTGAAAAACAATTCAAGAGAATCGTATTTAAGTAGTTACAAAATGTCAGGGAAAGCCAGGAAGAATTCAAGAAAGCACTACATTAACGATCAAACCAAAATAGATAAATACAAAATCTGCTAAAATGGTTAGAGTTTTGTGTCAACTTGACTAAACCAGGACTTCTAGAGATTGAGCAGTTGGGATAAGCATTTGCCATAGTGATGAAACCTGCTACAGATATCCTTAGATCTATGACGAATGGATATGATTAGCCTATCTAATGAAAGGATGTTTCTTTGGGAGTGTGGTCTACTCCCAATAGAAGAGACATACAGGAGGGACTCTCTCTCTCTCTTTCATTGGGGACCTGAGATTCTGCAATTGTAAGGTAATAAATTTCATACACACACACACATAAATATGTTTCACTTACTAAGATTTCAGAAGTAGACAATACATTGAAAGGGCAAAGGAGTAGGTTTGAATCAGTGGAAGTCTAAGTTAGCTTGAAGACACATCTCTTCTAGAGAGCTAAAAGAACAATCAGAAAAAAGAATTAAGAAATCTGAAGATAGCTTAAGATTCATATGGGATAATATGAAGAAGAATAACTTGTGGGTGATTGAAATTACAGAACAAGAAGAAACAAAGAAAGCACAGAAAAGATAGTCTAAGAGCTGTCTGAAGAAAATTTCCCTAACATCATGAAAGATGAGGAAATAAGCATTCATAAACCTGAGTGAACATCAAAACACAATAGACCACCAAAAGAAAATTACCAAGAGATATCATAATCTAACTCTCTAAAATCAAAGACAACAAAAGAATGCTGAAGGCAGCTTAGGAAAAAGGAAGTTACCTAAAAAAGAGAACCAATACAATATAGTTTTGATTTTTCAGCAGAAATAATAGAAGCAAGAATGCAATGGGGAGAAATATACAAAATTCTGAAAGAAAAATTGCTGACCAAAAACCATATGTTCAGCAAAATTGTCCCCATATACGACAGTGAAATTAGGATACTTCCAGATAAACAGAGAGTAAATGAATTTATAATAACAAGACCACATTTATACCAAGTACTAAAGGGAGTCTTTGGACTAAGAACAGACAATAACTGGAAATTAATATACATGGCAACACCACCAAGAATTCAATCCAGATATAGAAGTATCCAAAGTAAAACAAACCTTTAAGACTGAAAATAGGGAATCAGAGTTACTAATTTATAATTAAGACAGCTATAACTTTATTGACTATGCAAAGGCTTTTGACTGTGTGGATCATGACAAGCTATGGACAACATTATGAAATAAGAGTTTTCCTGAACACTTAATTGTGCTCCTCCGGAATCTGTACATGGACCAAGAGGCAGTTGTTCAAACAGAACATGGGAACATTGAGTGGTTTAAAACTAAGAAAGGTGTGCAACAGGGTTGTATTCTCTCACCATACTTATTCAACCTGTATGCAAAGAAAATAATCTGAGAAGCTGGGTTATATGAAGAAAAATGTGGCATCAGGATTGGAAAAAGACTCATTAACAACCTGGAATATGCAGATAATACAGCTGTCCTTGCTGAAAGTGAAAGAGGACTTAAAATACTTACTGATGAAGATTAAAGAGCACAGCCTTAGGTATGGATTGCATCTCAATATAAAGAAAACAAAAATCCTCACCACTGGATCTTATCAAAGGAGAAAAGATGAAAGTTGTCAAGGACTTCATTCTTCTTGGATCAACTATCAACACTCATAGAAGCAGCAGTCAAGAAATCAGACAATGTATTGCATTAGGCAAATCTGCTGCACAAGACCTTTTTAAAGTGTTGAAGAGCAGAGATTTCAGCTTGAGGACTAAGGTGTGCCTGACCCAAGCCATGGTATTTTCAGTAACCTCATATGCGTGGTGTGGCACTGTGGGTTAATGTACCAGACTGCAAAGCTGTTTGAACTGCAAGGTCAGCAGTTCAAGCTCACCAGCTTCTCCTTGGAAACCCTATACAGGGTCGCTATGGGTCAGAGCCTACATGACGGCACTTAACAACAACAACATATGCCTGTGAAAGCTGGATAGTGAATAAGGAAGACTAGAAGAATTGATGCTTTTGAGTTATGGGGTTAGAGGAGAATATTGAAAGTGTCATGGGCTGCCAAAAGAACAAACAGATCTCTGTTGGAAGAAGTGTAGCCAGACTGCTCCTTGGAGGCCAGGGTGGCCAAACTTTGTCTCTCATACTTCAGACATGTCAGGAGGGACCAGTCTCTGGAGAAAGATATCATGCTTGGTAAAGTGGAGGGTCTGAGAAAAAGAGGAAGACCCCCAATGAGATGGCTTGGCAAAGTTGCAGCACCAGCAGGCTCAAGCATGGACAGAATTGTGAGGTTCACCCAGGACAGACAGTGTTTTGTTCTGTTTGAAACGGTACTGACTCGATGGTACCTAATAACAACAACAACAAAGCAAAATGAGGGAAAACTATAATGCAGAATACGCAAATAGCAAGGAAGTTCAGTAGATTTCAAGACAAAACAGACTGTTTTAAATTCAGGAAGAAATTAATAACTTCCAGCATAACCTTAAAGAAAAAAAGAAAATTAATATATCTTTACTTTGTCAAGAAAAGAAAAATCCACAAAGATTTTATAAGCATTATAACAATAGCAGTGAATAAATTGACAATAAAATGCACAAAAGAAAATGAGCTCTGCACAGAAAAATATGTGAAATAAAATACCAGGGGCATACACGCGTGCGCGCGCGCACACACACACACACACACACACACACACACACACACCCCACACACGAAGAGAACTGCAATCAACTCATACCTATCAATAATTACATTAAATGTCAATGGATTGGATGCACCATTCAGGAGACAGAAACTGAATTGATAAGAAGGCAGCATTCTTCAATATGCTGTCTACAAGAGACACACCTTACATACAAAGACAAAAAATAGATTAAAAAACCAAAAATTGTAATATATATGTAAAGTTAATGGTAATAAAAATGAGGAGTAGCAATATTAATTTCTGATAAAATAGACTTTAAGGCAAAAACTAACATAAGAGACAACGAAGGATCTCTCATGATTTAAAGGGTCAGTTGAACAAGAGGACATGACCATAATTAATATTTATTCCTTTAGTGAAGGTGTCACAAAATCTATAAATTAAACTATAATAGAATAGAAGAAAGAAATAGATAACTCTGCAATAACAGTTGTTGTACATCAATTTCAATAAAGGACAGAATAACTAGGAAAAAGCTCAGCAAAGACACAAGAGCTAAACTACACAATTAACCGACTTAACCTCACAGATTTATACAGAGCACTCAAGCCAGCTAATCACAGTATACATTGTTTTCAACTACACGAGTTGATTCTGACTCATACCTACCCTATATAGGGTTTCCAAGGAGCAACTGATGGATTTTAACTTCTGACCTTATGGTTCAGAGTCTAATGCTAATTCTACAGTGCCACTCCAGAAGTCCATTGGTGGTTATGTGCCATGGAGTCAGTTCCGACTCATAGCGACCCAGTACAGGGTTTCTGAGGCTGTAAATCTTTACAGGAGCAGAAAGCTTTATCTTTCTCTCACGAACCAGCTGGTAGTTTCGAACTGCTCATTAGGGAGATGCAAATCAAAGCAACAGTGAGAAAGCATTTCACCCCAGAAATAATAGTAAAGTTAAAAAATCCAGAAATCATTAAATGGCGGTTAGGGTGTGGAAAGACTCGGATCCTCCTACATTGTTGGTGTGACTCTAAAATGGTTCAATCATGTATCAAACAAGTCAGAAAGTTGGAAATACAAATACCGGATGCCCCAGTAATTCTGTTATTTATCCGCAAGAAATAAGAGTCTGGACTCAGTTAGATGTATGCACACCACTGTTCATTGCAGCAGTGTTAACCACAGCAAAATGATGGAGACAGTCTAAATGCCATCAATGGAAGAAAGGCTCAGTAAACTCTGGTATATACACACAATGAAATAACATGCAACAGTGAAGAATAAGGATGAATCTGCGAAACACATCATAACATCAATGAAACTGGAGAACATTATGTTGAGTGAAATTTGTCAGTCAAATAAAGACAAATATTGTATGAGACCACTACTGTCAAAACTCAAGAAAAGATTTTCATACTAAAAGAAATAGTCCTTGATGGTTACCAGGGATGGGAGGAAAGGGAGAGTAATTCACTGGCTACCTTGTGGGATAAAGGACTAGACCACAAGGTCAGCAGTTCAAACTCACCAGCCACTCCTTGGAAACCCTATATAGTGTCGCTGAGTCAGAACCAACTCAAAGGCACTTAACAACAACTCAATATATTCATGGAGTCTTATTGTGGTGCTGTGCATTAATGCGCTGGATTGTGAAGTCGGTTTAAATCACAAAGTCAGCAGTTCACCAGCTGCTCCTCAGAAACCCTATACAGGTTTGCTGTGGGTCAGAACTAACTTGGCAGCACTTAATAACAAAATTTAGATAGATAGATAGATAGATAGATAGATAGATAGATAGATAGATAGGTAGATAGATAGATAGATAGATAGATAGAGAGAATGAGTAAGTCCTGGTGTGGCACTGAAGGATAATGCACCTGACTGCAAGGTTGATTTGAACAGTAAGATTGGCAGTTCAAACCCCCCTGCCAGCTCCTCGGAAACCCTTTACTGCATTGCTGTGAGTCAGAACTGACTCAAAGGCACTTAAACAATATTTGATCACTGGCATACCATAGTCCACAAAGACAATGTTCTACGTCCTACTTTGGTGAGCAGTGTCTGGGATCTTAAAAGCTCATGAGCATCTCTATAAGATGTGGTTATTGGTGTCTCCATGTGTGGAAGAAGAAAGTGACGAGAAAAATTGGAAGAAGACTCCTTAACAACCTGCAATATGCGGATGCTTCAGCCTTACTTACTGAAAGTGAGGAAAATTTAAAAGGCTTACCTTAATGTAAAGAAAAAACAAAATTCCTCACAACTGGACCCATAAATAATATTAGAATAAACAAAGAAAGAGTTGCTATTGTCAAAGATTTCATTTTGCTTGTATCTATAATCAACACTCATGGAAGCAACGTTCAAGAAATCAAGCAATGTATTGCATTAGTCAAATCTGCTGCAAAAAAACCTTTTCCAGGTGTCAAAGAGTGAAGAGTTCCATCTGAGTGCTAAGCTGCACCTGGTCCAGGACCTGGTATTTTTAATTGCCTCATATGCATGTGAATTTAAGACAATGTATAAGGAAGACTGTGAAAGTATCAATGCATTTTATTCATGGTATTGGAGAAGAATATTGGAAGTACCACTGACTACCAGAAGAACCAACAAATTTGTGTTGGAAGAAGAAAGCAAGAATGCCCTTAAGAACTAGAATGGCAACATTTCATCTCTCATACTTTGGACACGTTATCCAGAGGGACCAGTCCCTTAAGAAGGATATCATGCTTAGGAAAGTGGAGGGTCTATTAGAAAGAGGAAAACCCCCAAGGATATGGATTAACAAAGTGGCAGCAGCATTGACCTCAAATGTAACAACAGTTGTAGGGATGGTTCAGGACTGGACAGTAGTTCATTCACTTGTGCATAGGGTTACTTGGAGTTGGAAATGACTCATCGGCATTTATAACATTTATCTGTTGCTGTAAGGATCTCTGGTAGCATAGTGGTTACGAATCAGACTGCGAACCTTAAGGCCAGCAGTACAAAACTACCAGGCGCTCCACGGGAGAAAGATGAGGCGTTCTGCTCCCATAAAGATTTACAGCCTCGGAAACCCTGTACAGGGTCACTATGGGTCGAAAATGACTCGACGGCACTTAACAACAACAACAACCTATTGCTGTATTAAGTTAATGTATGTTTATACTAATGTCTCATGTACAACTTGGGTCATGTTAGCCTTTTCCCCCTGACTTAACTGTAACTTCCCACTTCAACTGTGAGAAACCTGGGACCCTCCATTTACTTTCAGTATATATGTAGTATAATGGTATTAGAATTGTTAACCATACCGGATAGGGTGTAACTTTATGAAGTGAATACTTGGTGCTTATGCAAAAGTATTTTACCTTCAGTCCTGCCGAACCATAAAAAGAAACACTCTGCCATGGAAACAATTACACCTCACAGGAACACTATCGGGTGAGGTAGAATTGCTCTGAAGGATTTTCATAGCTGTGTATCTTTACAGAGGTGGTCTGCCTGCCCTGTCTTCTGCAGAGTCACTGACAGATTAGAACAACTGAGCTTTTGGCTAGTAGCCCAACACATAACCCAGTGTTGCACCATGGTTCCTTTTAGTCCTAAAGTTTCCGTTCATTTGTAAAGTCCTTCAGTTCAGGGCCTTTTCCCTTACCTTTTGCAGTGATGTTATTTCAGGCATTTTAAATGCAATTATGTATTTTTTGATATCTGTATTTTATCCTGGGATCTCCCAAACTTCTGAATAACTTTTTCTTTAAATTTGAATGCATTAAGATTCCTTCTTTGTGCTATAAAGTTCTAAATGTTTTGACATATGCACACTATCATGTATGCAATATTAAATGATGATATGAATAGGTTTACTGGCCTAAAAAGATTCCTGGTGCTCTACTTATTCTAGCTTCCATTTTTTCACAAACTTGTTAACCATTCATCTATTTGCTGTCTGTCGAGTGTTGGCTTTCCTAGAATGTTACATAATTGGAACCATACCGTATATGGCTCTTCAGATGAACTTAGTTTAAAATTCATCTATACTTTTGCATTGCTATTTTCCTTATTGTTGAATAACATAGCAATATATAGTTTGTTTATATATTCCCCTTTTGAAGGACCTCTTGTTTGTTTCAGGTTTTTTGGTGATGACGAATAAAGCTGCTATAAACATTCCTGTGCAAATTTTTGGTTAGATATAACTTTTCAAATGAGTTCAATGAATACCTGGGAGCATGCTCTGTTACACAGTAAAATTTTAGTTTTGTAAGAAAATGTCACACTGTCTTCCTAATTATAGCTATATGATATATCATTTTACCTTCCTGACAACACTGATGATGCTTTGGTTCCTCAACATCCTTGTCTACTAGCCGACAACGATGAATGTCAGTTTTTGTTTAATTTAGTCATCCTTCTAACAGGACTGTAGTTGTATGTCATTGTTACTTCAAGTTGCATTTTTCTAATGATAACACATGTTGAGCATTTAAAAATTTTTTTTAGCTATTGTTTTCCTTCTTTGGTGAGGTGTCCATTTAAAAAAAAATGAGATGATTATTTTCTTATTAAATTTTGAGAGTTTTTAAAATACATATTTCAAATGTTATTCTTGTTGTTTGTTAAGTTCATCAAGTGCATTCTGACTCACAGCAACCCCATATAGGATTTCTGAGGCTTTACATCTTTACAGGGGGAGCAGTATTTTGGATACTAGTGTATTATTAAATATACTATTTGTAATTATTTACTTACAGTCTCTCACTTTTTTTTTTTTTTAATGGTCAAACACATTTATTTACTCAGTAGCTTTGTGGTTGCTATAACAGAAAACCCTTTCAACAACAACAACAACAAAAAATCAAGATTAATAAAAAAATTGTAGTATATATGTACTTATCTCTAAAAAAAAGTCTTATTTACAAGTTGAGGAACCAAGGTCTGCTTTTCATTAATGTGTGGGGTTTAGAACAACATTGTGTAGCATTATTCTAATAAAGATGGATTTCCTAATAGTTCAAGCATCCAATGAAATATTCAGAAATATCATTTTCTTTTTTTCTTCAATCATATTCAGCAAATTGAATGTGTTTACTGCTTGCTCAGTCTTTGCCCGTCTAATCTTTTCAGCTTTGGTGATGAACTTTTTAGGGCCTCTTTTCTTTTCTCTAGGCGGATTCAGTTTGGCCTCTCTGTCTACCAAAATCTTCTGCCAATACCTCTGCTCATGATCACCAGAAAGGACCTCGAGTTTCCAGTTGTGTTGCTTTGGAATTTCTGTGCCTGCGCCTATCACTGCTTGAGCAGCTTCGGGACTCTTAAGTCCTGCCTGGCATTCTGTATCTCCTTCTAGCAAGTCAACATAGACAACTTCTGAGATCGCTGCAAAAGTATCCCGAACTTGTTTCCTGCCTGGTAGGGTCTCAGCACTAATGATCTTCACAATCACTCCACTCACAAACTGTGCTCCCAACGAATTAATCTCCTGGGGGCGACAGTCTTCACTGTTGATTTTTTTCATTTTTCGTCCCAGACTTATTAGGTTCTCCGTGGTCTATTTCCATTTCTGACTCGGATTTTATTTGGGATATTGTGTTTTTTTAAAAAAGCCATGCTGGCTTTTTGTAGAGCTAAATACGCCTTTTTCAAATCCATCCGTTCACTCTTTGATAGTACTCTTAATGGTATAAACTCTTCTTCCATTTTATGTCTCTTTATGCTTTTTCTTGTGCTTCTTTATACTTTTAAGAGATCCGTCTTTATCTCCTGTATCCGTTTCCTCTTCTGTGGAGACTTTGTTTTCTTGACAAACTTCTTTATCTTCCTTTTTAATGTTTTCTTTTTGAGCAGTTTTTTTCACTTCACGTCTGGGAGCTAGGCAGTCTGCATCTTCGGAGCTCCGTCTCTTCCTTTTACCGGTTTTTACTTCAGGTAAGTTCGATGCTTCTGTCTTTTCCCATTTTTTCTTTTTCTTTGTGAGAGGTTTTTAGACTTCTGACCCCTCAGATGTTGTCCTGGATCTTTTTAGTTTGCAGGCATTCTCATTATTTGTGTCCATATTTACCTCTTTGGCCAGGGCACTATCTTCCTTCTTCACACGACCTTTCTTCTTTTTTTTCTTTTTCTTTTCTTTAGGTACTTTAAGAGCTGGAATGGGTTTATTTTTCACTGTCTTAGAAAATATACCAGGTTTTCTTGGTGTTTCTTCTGGTGGATTGTTAAGGAACTCAATAGCTTTTGATGATCTTCTTATTCAGTATTGGCTGGGTTTTTTTTGGTTATTCTATCTAAATTTTAGAATCAGATTATATATTCCTGAGTGTTTTTGTGTACATCTCTCCACCCCACCCCACCTCTCCCCACCCTAAAAAGAGAAAAACAGGGAATGGAAGCAAATACTGTTGAACAATGATGCATAGAGGAGTTTATAATCATTGCAATTAAGTGATGATGTTCTTCCATGTAAACTATCACTGAGTTCACACACACACACACACACACAAAGAATAGTACATTTAGAATTACACACACTTCGTCATGATATGTGAAAAGTATGAATAGATTTAATGCTTATAAAATACATATTTTAAATGTAGTTGTTCAGTGTAAAAATTATAGGTAAAGAAAAATATCAAGTACTATTGAACATAGATGCAAAAATCCTTAACAAAACATTAACAAAGCAAATCCATCAATATATAAAAATATCACCCATCAATATATAAAATATTCACCTATTTGTCTTGGCAATTTGAAGAATCACTGCATTATACTTCTCATTAACTTATTAAAAGTTCAGAATTTTTTTTTCTCTTAAAAAAAATTTAGACTCAGTTTTTTAGAGTCTGTAGAATAACTTGGCTGTAGTTTTACTGGGATAACATTGAATCTATAAAGTTAAAGAAATTAATATCTTAGAAATATTAAGTCTTCCAGTAAATTAATATGGAATTTCTCTTTATTTACATAGCTCTTCTTTTGTTTCAACAGTGCTAAGTATCATATAAATCTTTTGATAGAGTCACATCCAGTTATTTCATTTTATCTACTATTTCAAATGGTATTTTTTAAACTTCAAATTCTAATTTCCCATTTTTGTTATTAACTTGGAATATGAAAGCAATTATTTCATCTATATACTGTCAGTTGTCTATACTCACCTATTTGTTCTAGGAGATTTTGGATTTGGTTGATATTTTCACCTTTCTACATGTATAATCACGTCTTCTGCAACTAAAAAGAGGTTCATTTATTCCTTTCCTATTTGTTTAACTTCTATTTGTTTTCCTTGTCTCACTGAAGTAACTAGGATTTCCAGAGGATGTAGAATAAAAGCAACATGAAAGGACTGTTTACTATGTTTCTGTTATAGGAGAAAAGTGGAAAATAGTGTATTCTATCGCTGTAATTTTAGTGTTAGTTGTGAGTGGGGTGGAATGTGCTTCAAATAAGTTCAGTGGAAAATGTAATTAATTAGATGTTTAACTTTTTTCAAATTATTTTATCATGTTCATTGGTATATTTAAGCACTTTAGCCTATTAATATAATGAGTACATTGATTTATGAAAATTGAACCTATAACTTTTTAAGTTACTTTAATATTAGGGTCATTGTTGTTGTTGTGAAGTGCCATCGAGTCGGTTCCGACCCATAGCGACCCTGTACAGGGTTTCCGAGGTTGTAAATCTTTACGGGAGTAGAAAGCCTCATCTTTCTCCCGCGGAGCGGCTGGTAGTTTCGAACTGCTGACCTTAAGGTTCGCAGCCCGATTCGTAACCACTATGCTACCAGAGCTCATTAAATGAGGTGAGAAGTATTTCTTCTGTTTCTAGCAAGTGACAGAGGTCATCTCTTTCTGTTACCAATGTAGTTGTGTTTGTATCATTCTGTCACCAACTCATTCTGAGACCTTGTCATGTTGCCTCCAACATCAACAGATCTATTTCTCCAACTATAGACTTGATAAGAGACAGTACTAGGTGGACCAAAGTGATTATCCCACTTCTAGAATTAAAATATTTATTTCTCCATGTAAAAATAAAATCTCAAATTACTGCTCTATGGTTCATAATGTGAGAAATGTTGTCCATACCAATACATACTCAAGTAATCCAATCTGTACTAATTTTAGCAAGAGTGAGGTTTTCTTCATTTGATTTTTGCAAAATTTGGCATCGAACCCAGTGGACATGGGCAGTCAGACTGCCTGGCCAGCCCACAAACAGCTTTATTCCCTGTCTGATAAATCCTGTCCTCCAGTTTCAGTGCTTCATTTACAATCTTCTGTCACCTCCTGTTTTCCCTCCCCCAGAGAAGCCAAAATGGCCCCACCATGACCTTAAGGACTGTATTTTTCTTTAAAGTTCCTAGCTGGTCAAACCAGTTCCTCGCCTCCTTTTGATATCCTAGCCTGGTACCCCAATAACATTCCTTATTCTTTCACTGAAGATGTATTTCTCATGATAACATGCTTCCCTGCTCCATGTGGTTGAATACAGCAGGCAGTATCTTCCCTATTCATAAATAGGCTAGTAAAGTTCCCAAATGCCATTTCAGTTTTCCAAGATCACACAGTCTCTAAGTGGTATTATCTGAATTCCAGCCATTGGTTAGGCCACCATGACAAACAATTTCATCTTTGTAAGAAAGTGGGTTTCAAATTAAGGTAATTTCAAACTAAAGTAAACTAAATTTGATGTACATTCTTCACTGTAGTAATAAAAAGATTCTTTCTCCCCAGTGCATTCTCCCAAAGACTTTTCCTTCTCTTGCTTCAAAATTTCCTCCATCCACAGAAAAGGAAGTGGAAGGAAAACTCCCAGATTTTCTATTCTCTTTAAAAAAGGGATTTGCTCAGACTACCCGTTCTTTCTTTATTCTGCTATGCTTCTGAAAACATAGTTTCCTGCTGCTGTTGTATTGTTGTGTGCCATCTGTGGTTTCCAACTCACAATGACCTTGTCTCAGGTTTCTGAGGAGTGGCTGGTGAGTTTGAACCACTGACCTTTCAGTTGAAACCAATCTTGAGATTGAGTTCATTCTCTGGAACCACACCAGTACTCTACTCTATAGTTTCCTATGGTGGGTATAAATTACGCCACTACATTATAGTTTTATTTTTATAAAATGCAACTTGAACTAACTAGCAACAGTATAACTGTTCTGTAGGCCCTTTTCTGCTATTTAATTATACCTAGGAGCTCTGGTAGCGTAGTGGTTACGAATCGGGCTGCGAACCTTAAGGTCAGCGGTTCGAAACTACCAGCCGCTCCGCGGGAGAAAGATGAGGCTTTCTACTCCCGTAAAGATTTACAACCTCGGAAACCCTGTACAGGGTCGCTATGGGTCGGACCCGACTCGATGGCACTTAACAACAACAACAACAACAACAACAACAACAACAACATTTAATACCAGTGGACTCCTGGTGTGGTGCTGTGGGTTAATGCGCCAGACTGCAAAGTCATTTTAACTGCAAGGTTGGCAGTTGAAGCTCACCAGTTGCTCATCGGAAACCCTATATAGGCTCGCTATGGGTCGGAATTGGCTCGATGGCACTTAACAACAACAACAATTTAGTATCAAATTTATTGGTACTAAATTGTTGTTGTTGTTAGGTGCCATTGATTCGGTACTGACCCATAGCAACCTTAGCACAGCATAACAAAACACTGCCCGATCCTGGGCCAACATCGCCACTGTTGCCACGCTTGAGTCCATTGATGCTGCCACTTGGCTAATCCATCTCTTTGGGGGTCTTCCTATTTTTCTCAGACCCTCTACCTTACCAAACATGATATTCTTCTCCAGTGACTGGGTCCTCCTGACAATATGTCTGAAGTATGAGAGATGAAGTTTGGCTATCTTGGTCTCCAAGGAGCACGCTGGGTGCACTTCTTCCAAAATGGATCTATTGGTTCCTTTGGCAGTACATGGCACTTTTAGTATTCTCCTCTAACACCATAATTCAAACGCAGCAATTCTTCTATAGTCTTCCTTATTCACTGCCCAGCTTTCACATGCATATGAGGTTATTGAAAATACCATGTCTTGGGTCAGGCGTACCTTAGTCCTCAAGCTGACATTTTTGCTCTTCAATACTTTAAAAAGGTCTTGTGCAGCAGATTTGCCTAATGCATTACGTCATTTGATTTATTGACTGTTGCTTCCGTAAGTGTTGATAATTGATCCAAGAAGAATAAAGTCCAGGACAACTTTAATCTTTTTTCCATTGATAAGAATGTTGTTTATGGGTCCAGTGGTGAGCATTTTTGTTTCCCTGACCTTGAGTTGTAATCCATACCAAAAGCTGTGCTCTTTGATCTTCATCAGTAAATGTTCTAAGTCGTTTTCATTTTCAGCAAGCAAGGTTGTATCATCTGCATATCGTAGGTTGTTAATGAGTCTTTCTCCAATCCTGATGCAACGTTTTTCTTCGTATAACCGAGCTTCTCAGATTATTTGATCAGCATACACATTGAATAAATATGGTGAAAAAATACAACCTTGTCACATGACTTTTTTAATTTTAAACCATTCAGTGTTCCCGTGTTCTGTTCAAACAACTGCTTCTTGGTCCATGTACATATTCCTCATGAGCACAATTAAGTGTTCTGGAATACTCATACTTCTCCATGTTGTCCATAGCTTGTCATGATCCACACAATCGAAAGCCTTTGCCTAGTCAATAAATCATAGGTAAACATTTTTCTGATGCTCTCTGCTTTCAGCCAAGATCCATCAGACATCAGCAATGATATCCCTCGTACCATGGCCTCTTCTGAATCCGGCTTTAACCTCTGGAAGTTCTCTGTCAATTATGATTATAGCCATTTCTGTATCACCTTTAGCAAAACTTTACTCGCATGAGATATCAGAGATTGTCTGATGATTTCTGCATCCCATTGGGTCACCTCTCTTAGGAATGGGCACAAATATGGATCTCTTCCAATCAATCAGCCACATAGTTGTCTTACAAATTTCTTGGCAGAGATGAGTGAGTGCCTCCTCTGCCGTCTCACTTTCTTGAAAGATTTCAATTTTGATTCCATCAATTGGCCTTGTTCTTTGCCAATTCCTTCAATGCACTTTGGACTTCCTCCTTCAGGATCATTGGCTCTTGATCATATGCTGCCTCTTGTAATGATTGAACATTAACCATTTCCTTTTGGTACAATGACTCTGTATTCCTTCCAACTTCTCTTGATGCAGAATGCATCATTCAATAATTTGCCCAGAGAATCTTTCAATAACGAAAGTCAAGGCTTGAATTTTTTTCTTCAGTTACCCCAGCTTGAGAAATGCTGAGTGTGTTCTTCCTTTTTGGTTTTCTGATTCCAGATCTTTGCACATTTTGTTGTAATATTTGGCTTTATATTCTTGAGCTGATCTTTGAAATTTTCTGTTCAGCTCTAGGACCTCCTCATTTCTTCCATTTGCTTTAGCGTCTCTATACTGGAGAGCAAATTTCAATGTCTCTTCTGACATCCATTTTGAACTTTTCCTTTTTTCTTGTCTTCTCAACGATTTTTGCTTTCTTCATGTATGGTGTTCTTGATGTCATCCCACAACTCTTCTGGTCTTCAGTCTTTAGTGTTTAATGTATCAAATTTGTTCTTCAGCTGATCTGTAAATTCATATGGGATTTATTCAAGGTAATGTTTTGGCTCTTGTGGACTTGTTTTCATTTTCTTCAGCTTCAGTTTGAATTTGAATATGAGTAATTGATGGTCTGTTCCACAGTCTGCCTCTGGCCTTGTTTTGACTGATGATATGGAGCTTTTCCATCTTCTCTTTTCACCAATGTAGTCAATGGATTTCGGTGTACTCCATCTGGTGAAGTCCATGTGTATAGTCGTCTCTTATGCTATATAAAGAAGGTATTTGAAATGAACAAATCATTGGTTTCGCAGAATAATATCATGCATTCTTCAGCATCATTTCTATCACCAAGGCAATATTTTCCAACTACTGATCCTTCCTCTTTACTCCCAACATTTGCATTCCAATCACCAGTAATGATCAATACATCTTGATTGCATATTTGATTGATTTCAGATTGAAGAAGTTGGTAGAATTCTTCTATTTCATCCTCAGTGGCTTTAGTGGTTGGTGCGTAAATTTGAATAATAGTGGTATAAATGGGCTTCCCTGTAGGTACATGGATATCATCCTATCCCAAACAACATTGTACCTCCTGACTGATCTGGATATGTTCTTTTTGATGATAAATGCAACACCATTTCAATTTACCATTCCCTGCATAGTAAACCATGTGGTTGTCAGACTCCAAATGGCCAATACCAGACCATTTCAGCTCACTAATGCCGAAAATATCGATGTTTATGCATTCCATTTCAGTTCGACAACTTCCAAGTTTCCCAGATTCATACTTCGTACAGTCCATGTTCTGATTTTCAATGGATGTTTACAGCTGTTTCTCTTCATTTTGAGTTGTGCCCCGTCAGTAAATGAAGGTCCCACAGGCTTTTCTGCTGGAGTCTGGCCTAGACAAGGGGGTGAGTACACGAAGGTGAGGTGTCTGGCGACGATAGAGAGAGAGAGAGAGAGAGAGAGA
>NW_006408639.1:4082964-4086612 GCF_000296735.1 Chrysochloris asiatica | reverse complement strand
AAACAGACACAAAGAAGACAGAGAAAAAAGACACAAAGAAGACAGACACACAGGTTTGATGCAAGCTGCCAGACAGACTGCTCGGGGGCAGACATTGCACACAGAACTAACTCTAGGTGGGATGTCTGGAGAGGCAAGAAAGAAAAAGAAACACTCGGAGACCAGAGTGGATGCAAAACCGGCAGACAGACCCTCCATGACCCTGCAAGCAGTAATGTAGTTGGGCTTCAGTCTTAGTCCATCTTTTATTTCAGGGAGGGACCTTACACAAAGGAAGGAGGGGATTATTAAGACATGGTACAGAAATGAAATGTGATTAATCATTTAAAACAGGACACAATGATTTACAGGAACAAATTCTAAAACATACATCACAAATTGTCTTGGTAATCTAAAATCCTTAATTTTCCAGAAATTAAAGCAAATTTATACAGTACTTTTCAGGTTCGAATTCCAGGGCAGCAGGTAGAGGTTTCTCAAGGCTAATTAACATACCTATAGCACCTAATCTTCAATAGGTAAAGGTGAACAGGATTTCAAAAGGTCTGAAGAAAGTCAAGCTGTTTCAGATACCTGGCTTAAGCTTTCAGGGGGAAGGAGAACATATAAATCAAACTGATTAAACTCAGGGCGGTCCTAGGGAGTTGCCACCATTGTCCTTAATCCAATATTCCCAGAATTTACCACTCCACCCCAAGTGAATACCCTGGGCAGTTCCTCTCCAGAACCTCCCTGCTTAATCCCAGTATACCTGTCCTTGTTCTTCCTCTGAGGAAGTTTTACTGCCTTGGTTCTAGGGGGAGATTTGGTTTGTACATGGATATCAGGAGCTCAAGTTCTAATATTAAACGTAACTGAATAATCAAATAAGGAGCAGTTCTGACACTCTTAAAGTTTTATGAGGTCCATAAGCCTTTTGGTTCCCAACACTTTTCTACCATGGGCTTTACTCCATTTGTGTTATCATGGTCAACTCTACTTGGAAGAGGCAGCTCGTCCCCACTCACATTTTGAGTGCCTTCCAACCTGAGGGGCTCATTTTCCAACACTGTTCTGACAGCGTTTCTCTGCTATTCCTAAGGTTTCCGTGATTAAATATTCGGAAGTAGTTCGTCACTCTTTCTTCCTAGTCTGTCTTCGTCTGGAAGCTCATCTGAAACCTATCCACCATGGGTGACACTGCTGGTATTTATAATACCAGTGGCATAGCTTTCAGAATCACAGCAACTCACGAGCCACCACAGTATGACAAACTGACAGATGAGTGGTGGCCATTTGGTTTTAAGTAGAAACTCTCACTTAAAATTTTGAGGAGATCTGTGTGCATGCTTAGTAGAACCCTCCAGGAGAGTGGGTGGGGTGTTAATTCCTCAAGCATCCTTTCTAATCACCAGAATGGAGGTGCACAGACAGCGAGAGACCAATGAACAGATACTAAAAAATAGGTATAATTAAATAGCAGAAAAGCAGGGCTTCAGGTCCCTGCTACAAGAAAAAGGAGAATGAGTCCACAGCTCAATGCATATGCCATCACATGGATATCTTTATCTCCTGTTAGCTACAAAGGCTTGATTAATCATTGCACTCCACAGTGGTAGCGGATTTATAATGTATAGATCACATCCTGAGGCTGTCAAAAGAGACTGTTAATATGATTTTAAAACTGAAGTCAGGTCTAGAGAGTCTCCAACTCCTCACAGAAATGAGTTTTGACTTTTCCATTGTAAAAATATTTGGTATTCTCCCAAACTGATCAAAGTAAGCAGCATTTTCCTGAGTCTTGGGTTTTCTTCCCCTGAGAAGAAACAGGCCCACAGGTTTGCACGATGGGTGTATTCTTTGTAATGGTGCAAGGACTATAGTTATCGGCTGTGATCTAACTGCTTATGAAAAACAAAAACAAAGACTTCTGAAGATGTTTGTCATGGTGGATTTGCTTATGAGGGTGAGGAATCCCCAAGAAGTTGTAGCTCTTGACAAAATATTTATCCAATATCCAGATGCTGCATAGACTCTCATTTCAGAAATTTACATCTGAAGGTATATGAGAGGATAGGAGCGTAACCTAAATAAAATAACCCATGACCACATAAGAATGGTATCCTGAGACTGAGATCAGACAATATAACAGGACAGAGGTCACAAAAGTTACTAATGAAAACTCTTCCAACCTTCTGAGTACTTGTGGGGGCCTGAACACTAGGAGTATGATTACCATAATAACAACCATCAAAAATTCTGCTAACAGTTATTGAGTGCTGTGTGCTGAGAACTATAGAAAGTATTTCTTGTAATGTTTTTAATGCTTTGCTTCTCACAAGGACCTACAAACAACATGTCCATCATTCCCATATTACAGATCAGGAAACTAAATTTAGAAAAGTTGAAACATTGGCTAAATGTCACACAGCTAATAGCTGGCAGAAATTGGATTCTACAGAAACCTGTCACATTCTAAGACTTCTTTTTGTCCATGTAGTACACTGCTTCCCTGTCTTCACCATCTAGTGTTTCAACAGAAATAGCACAGGCAGGTAGCTTTCAAGAACAAAAACAATTATTTCCTCATAGTTCAAGAGATTTTAAGTGACTCTCAGGAGTTGTACTTATTTGTCTATTTCATGTTCTAGTTTTGGGCAGCCCTTGGAGTTCTTGGACATATAGATTCATCAACCGTTGGAAAGAGTTTGTCTTCCCTGAACCTGCACTTTTCTATCCATGCTGTTCTTGTTGTTGTTGTTGTTAAGTGTCATCGAGTTGGTACCAACCCATAGCAACCTTATGCACAGCAGAACGAAACACTGCCCTATCCTGGGCCAACCTCACTACAGTTACCACACTTGAGTTCATTGATGCTGCTATCTGGCCAATCCATCTCGATGAGGGTCTTCCTCCTTTTCTCTGACCCTCCACCTTACCAAACATGATATCCTTCTCCAGTGATGGGTTGCTCCTGACAATATGTCCGAAGTATGAGAGACGAAGTTTGGCCATCTTGGCCTCCAAGGAGCACTC
Source organism: Chrysochloris asiatica (assembly GCF_000296735.1). Classification (NCBI taxonomy): domain Eukaryota; kingdom Metazoa; phylum Chordata; class Mammalia; order Afrosoricida; family Chrysochloridae; genus Chrysochloris; species Chrysochloris asiatica. Next base: position 4,083,597 of record NW_006408639.1, on the reverse strand, counting down.
TGGCTGCACTTCTTCCAGAACGGAACTATTGGTTCTTTTGGCAGTCCATGGCACTTTCAATATTATCCTCTAATACCATAATGCAAAAGCATCAATTCTTCTACGGTCTTCCTTATTCACTGTCCAGCTTTCGCATGCATATGAGGTTATTGAAAATACCATGGCTTGGGTCAGGCACACCTTAGTCCTCAAGCTGACATCTTTGCTCTTCAACACTTTAAAAAGGTCTTGTGCAGCAGATTTGCCTAATGCATTACGTCATTTGATTTCTTGATGGCTGTGTCCGTAAGTGTTGATAGTTGACCCAAGAAGAATGAAGTCCTGGACAACTTCAATCTTTTTTCCTTTGATACGAATGTTTTTTATTGGTCCAGTGGTGAGGATTTTTTTTTTCTTTGTATTGAGAGAGATGTAATCCATACCGAAGGCTGTGCTCTTTGATCTTCATTAGTACATGTTTTAAGTCCTCTTCACTTTCAGCAAGCAAGGTTGTATCATCATCTACATATCGCAGGTTGTTAATGAGTCTTCCTCCTATCCTGATGCCACGTTTTTCTTCATAGAACCCAGTGTCTTGGATTATTTGCTCAGCATACAGGGGGAATAAGTATGGTGAAAAAATACAACCTTGTC
>NW_006408639.1:4073901-4081582 GCF_000296735.1 Chrysochloris asiatica | reverse complement strand
GAGGGTGTAAATCTTTACGGGAGTAGAAAGCCTCATCTTTCTCCCGCGGAGCAGCTGGTAGTTTCGAACTGCTGACCTTAAGGTTCACAGCCTGATTCGTAACCACTACGCTAAACAAATACGAGCTTTGGAATTTAAAAGCCGCTCTGAATCTCATGTCCTATAAAGAGGAGCTGATGAAAGTATATAGCATGGTCGTGGTGGTGGTTATGTGCCACGGAGTCGGTTCCGATTCATAGCGACCCTGTGTAGGGTTTCCAAGTCTGCAAATCTCTCCAGGAGCAGAAAGCTTCATCTTTTTCCTGCAGAACAGCTGGTAGTTTCGAACTGTTGACCTTGAGGTTCGCAGACTGATTCGTAACCACTATGCTAGCAGAGCTCCTTTAAAAGCAACTGTGAATCTGAATCTCATCTCCTATAAAGAGAAGCTGATCAAAGGATATAACATAAGGAACCATAATTTCAAGGTAGAATAGTGATCAATCGTGAAGCTCACATAAGTTTTAGTGCCTGTATTCACTTTTATAGTTGCTGTGTAGCAAATTACCACAAGTTTAGTGACTTAAAACAGCACAAATAATACTCTTCTCCTTCTGCAGGTTAGACGTTCAGCACATGTCTCATTGGATGGGGCTGGTTCTTTTCTTGAGGCTCTAGAAGACAATCTGTAGCCTTGTCTTTATCAGGTTTTAGAGGTCTTCCACACTGACTCCTGACCTCTTTCCTCTGGCTTCAAAGCCAGCAACATTGTACCTTTCTGACCACACTTCCAGAGTCACATCTCAGCCTGGACTGTTCTCTGATTTTGAGGATTCCTGAGATGAGATTGAGCCCACACACATACTACAGAAAAACCTCTGTCTCCATGTCTTTAACTTAATCACACCTGCCAATCTTATTTTGTCGTGTAATGAATGCATTCATAGGTTCTGGAGACTTCGCCATGGGCATTTGGTGGTCATTATTCTACCTTTTACAGTGCCTGAAACTAAGAACCTTGCCATACAGACTGAGATCAAGCACAAGACTAGATGACAAATAGAGGAAACACACTAGATATCACCTTGGGGTAAGATCATTTTCTAAACTGTATCATTAAAGAGATGTGCGTTCAGTCCTGTTCGTCTTTCTCATCTTACAACTATGAAAAGATGGCCCTTATCTACAGTGATGATCAAGTCTTTATTTCTGTTCTTCTCTGCAAGGTGCCAGTAGTGTTGGAAGCTGGAATAGAGGGACACAAAGTCACCCCAGGCCTCATCGTTCCCGATCCTCAGCAGTTCTCTCTTTACTCTGTGAAGTGTGTTTCTCCTGGAGGGATAACTGTCGGTGCAAACTGATGTTTTTTGGGAAGAAGCGGCCTTTCAGAGTTTGCAGGAAGCAAGATTTTGTGGATAATTGTACCTGGCTCAGATCAATAGTAAGTATCACATTCTTGTTCAAAGCTCACTTTTTCCATTATACACTGCATACCTGTACTCCACCCCCCACAAAAAGTTTCCATTCAGCCATGGGAAGAAGGAAAATAGGGCTGTGGCTGGAGAAATTGCTAATAGGATCTACTTGGATCCCATATTTAAGCTATGATTTTCAAAAAACACATAAATACCCAAAGAGTTTACATATTAAACCGTGACAGCCAGTATTGAAAGATCGCTGCGGGAGACTTTAACCCCAGACAACTTTAAAACACACAAGCATATTCTCTCCAAGTCAGCCGCTTTTCAAAAAACTAATTGGTAACCTTTCAGTTTGGGGGGTTTGTGTGTGAAATACGAATGAACCCATTCAATTTATCATCTCAGAATAAACCTGTCACAGTGTTGCAGGAGCAGGGAAGAGCCAACTGTTAATATCAAAAGCTTTAAAAAGGGTCCAGTGTGGAGTTCCTATAGAATGACCCATTTTTTTTGTAACAATGTAGGCAACACAAATTGTGTTATAACACTATCACTGTAGTATTGAACTCAAAATTCTGCTTGATTGACGCATTAAAAGAAACCTCAAAAAAGTATGTAAATTGAAGTATCCTGATACTACACAGATTCACATGCAATAAACTAGGACTCAGCTATGATTTTTTTTTTTTTTTTCCCTGCCTGCTGAATGTAATAGTCTTCCAATTGGGACAGGTTAACTCAATTGCTGAGAGCCTCGAAAAGAGGTCAAGGATGAAAGAGTTCACCTAACATGAAAGGAAATTTATGTTCTAACAAGACAGACAGTTTTTAAAATCCTCGGCAGTGACTTTGTAGAAGACTGGTATTATGAAGTTGAATATTAGAACAAAACCCCCTAGTGAACAGAAGCAGCAGAACTGTGTTTTCCATCACCTCTCTGTTGGGTTGTCATATTGTGGTAGCTTGCATGTTGCTATGATACTAGAAACTATGTAACAATATTTCAGATACCAGCAGGGTCATCCATGGTGGATTGGTTTTAATGGAACTTCCAGATTAAGTTAGACTAGGAAGAATGGCCTAGCAATCTATAGAAAATTAACCAATGAAAACCGTATGGATCATAACAGAACAGTGTTCAATGTAGTGCTGGAAGATAAGACATCTAGGTTGAAAGGCACTTAAAATAGTGTCTACAACAGTAGATTTGAACATATCCATGATTGTGAAGCTGGCACATTGTTAAGTTTCATCAAGTTGATTCCAACTCACAGTGACCCCGTGTAGGATTTCCAAGGACCGAGTGACTGACTTGAACCACCAACCTTGCAGTTAGAAGTCTACTGCTTATCCTACAGGATTACACCAGGACTCTGGAAGATGGCGTAGAACCAGGCAATGTCTTATTCCGTTGTACACTGGGTCACCATGAGTTAGTCAGAGTCAACTGGGTGGTAACAAACAATGCTGTATTTTAGTCAGGGAAAACTAGGTATTTTAGTCAGGGAAAACTAGGTTTCACCAAGGTCTCAGGGGTTTTAACACAACAAAACTCTGCTTCGTAAATCTGAGTTAGTTCTGGTGGCTCTTGAGGGCAGCTGTCTTCCATGTGATACTCAACACTCCAGGCTGCGCTGGTAATTTGACACCTGTGAATTTACACAGGACTCTCATATTTTGCTATGATGGGAGAAAAACCCATAGTGAGTTGCATGATGTACTTAAGTCTTCCAGTCAAAGCTCATTAGCATTAAGTAGGCACTGCAGGACACCTGGGAAATGTGCTTTGCGTATTCAGGCAGAACTGAGGATATTGGTGAACATTAGTATGTCTGGGAGGCTTGGGGGTTGCTGTAGGAAGAATACGGACTGCTAACAGCACAGTTGGAGGTTCAAACCCACTAGCCAATCCTGGGAAACCCTATACAGAGTTGCTATAAGTAGGAACCAACTCAGTGGCATTTCACAACAATAACAACAGTATTGTGTTGTTATTGTTGTGAAATGCCACTGAGTTGGTTCCTACTTATAGCAACTCTGTATAGGGTTTGCAGATGGCTAAAACACCTGGAAGTTATGAAGATTATGACCAATACATGTCTGACTGTTGGTGTGTAAAACACATTATATTAAGATGTGGCTTCTTTCATCATGCAGTGTTTCCTGATAAACATTCTATAGGATAAGGTGACCATGAGTAGGAGTATAATGAACCAGTTTCCAGTAGTGTACATGTTATTCTTTCACACCTAATTTAAATCTTTTCAATTCTGCTGATCTAAAGGAGTCCTGGTGTGGCGCTGTGGGTTATACATTAGACTGCAAAGCCATTTGAACTGCAAAGTTGGTGGTTTAAGCTCACTAGTCACTCCTCTGAAACCCTATACAGGGTCGCTATGGGTCAGAACCAACTCAACGGCACTTAACAACAACAACAAAGTAGAAGAGGGATTCCTGGCGTGTCTCTGTGGGGTAATGTGTCAGACTGCAAAGTCATTTGAACTGCAAGGTCGGTCATTCAAGCTCACCACCTGCTCCTTGGAAACCCTATACAGGTTCGCTATGGATTGGAATTGACTCGATGACACTTAACAATAACAACAAGAAAGTAGAAGGGAGTTAGAGCAATTTTTGTCATCAACACATCGTTTAAGATCACTGACCCTTTATTAATTTTGTACACTATGTTGATGAGGATTTCTTCTGCAAACAAACAAACAAACAAACAAACATGTAGTGAGTATCCACAGGGCAAGAATATGCCATTAATATATATCTTTCATGTTCCTTTTATTAACCTTTGGCTAGTACGGTGTTTTGGTTAATTTATAAATGCCTTAATTCCTTAAGCCTTACAACATTTGTACTGTCTTTGAGTTACAAAAAGTGATATCATTTTATTTTCTAATTATTTTAAATATTGGATTCTTTCTGTGATTTTGAGGTTTATTCAATTATTCCTGCTTAGTATGGAAGAGAACCTCTCTTCTCAGTTCCAAGGAAACGTTAGCACTCAAATCCTTTGGTGGAATTTTGTAGCTTTAATGGGAAGTTTTCTGCATGAAATAAAATGTCAAGGACCCATCAAAATAAGATGATGAAACCATCAGGTTTGTCCTTTGGGACAAACATTCATGATTTTGAACAAAGTTTGGTGTCTGGCTCTTTCTCTATCACCCAATCATGCCATTATTGATGAGGGGTGTGGGGGGCAAGCAGGGTTATGTACAGAACTTGAAGAGGACTACACAGTGTGGTCAGGGAGTGGTCTCCTATTCTATGGAATTCTTTATGGAACCTTGCTCCTTTGAGTTGAATGTGATATATTTCATTTGTTTTCTTGAACATGAGGTAGTTACCCTCCTGAGGTCAGTAGGTTTTCCTGCGGCCTGCGTCTGCATTAACTGTGGAAAGCTGAGAAAGCCAATGGTGTCTGAAACAGGGAGGGTGTTGGAAGCGGTTGGGAGAGACTTACTGTAGAGGAATACGGTCATTGATTGAATTGAGTCTCTCTTATATATGTGGCCCAGTCCTCATTTCTATACTTGTGGATGTAATCCCAAGGTTTTCTTTGTTATGTTAATGAAAGCATATCAGCTCAGGATGTCTTAAGCCAACTCATTGCTGAGATATGACAAATAATGTAAGACCTGACTTTATTGAGAGACAAAAAAAACCGCATACATAGAATCCAATGTTCATTAGTGGTTACCAGGGGTGGGAGGTAGGAGAAAAGTAGGCATTGACAGCAATGGTCAAATGACATTCAAGTTCAGGGCTGTACTATTGATTATTGTAGTGGCTGTCGATAAATCATACAGGTGAAAAATTGAAATGGCAAACGTTATGTGAGAGATATATTTGCAAGAGTGACACAGAAAAAAAAGAGTAGCTGCTGAAACTTCTTATGGAAAACCACAAACCCCTCATAGGATGTGGTTCCTTTTTTTGTCATTTTAGGGTCATGGTGTCATGGAACATCTTAGTTAACTGGCCTAATAATGTGTGTAATGTTTCCATTTTACCTCCTAGTTCAGTGTATAGAGCTTGGGGTCCTAAAAGCTATAAATAGACCTCCAATGTACAACAATGTACAAATATTCATCTGGAACAATGGAGCAAAGATAGTCAGAAATGGGGGAGGAAATGGAATGTGTGGCTAATTGTCTCTATGAATAACTTCCTCCTTGGCCATGAGACCAAAACTGGATGGTGTCTGACTTCCATTAAAAACATTGTGATGAAAGATTGTATAAAAGAATTCTGACCAAAAGGTAGAAAATGCAGAATAGAATTTCACATTCTCATGGACTCCAGACTTCTTGAAGCCAGGGAAGCTAAATAAATCCTTAATAATATTGTCCTGAGGTAATCTTTAAGCCCAAACTATTCCCTTCAGTGTCCTTAAAAACAGATAATAGTTTAACTTATCTAATGAGAAAAAAAAAAAAAAAAAGTCAGCCTGGAATATTGTGTTATTTTAAGAACAATCGTCATGAGATCAAATTGATAATAACAACTAGAAAGATTAGATAAGAAACCTGGGAAGCACTGAATATATGCTAATAACGGAGAACAGTCAGAAATGAAGAGTGAAATGTTTGCACACCGCAAAGAATGTAATCACTGACACTGATTTGTACACAGAATAACTACTGAATTGGTGTATATTTGCTGTATAAAGCTTCAACAGTAACAGTAATAAAATATTGCTTTTAATAGAAGATGAGGCATTGTGAAGCAAGTAGGCATGGAGAGTAATATAGATGCCGTGTGTGTGTGTGTGGGGGGGGGGGGGGGTCACTAAGAAATGAAAAGGAGAACACTAGAGATACTGGGAGAAGGATTTTCAGGTAGAGCCAAGTTGAGGGAACATTCCCCTAGAGCCAGTTTCCTGAATTTGGATAGAATTCTAGTTTTGAGGGGGACAAAAAAGTTCTGTTTCATAAAGCCATGGATTTGTGATAATTCTGTTACAGCGGCACTAGCTATGAAATCCTACACAGGACTGTTATGGGTTGGAACCTACTCAACCGTACCCAGCAGCACCACTAGCTACGATGAGCTATCACATTTATATTTTTTTTTTTTCTTAAATGTTTTATTGTGAATTATGTGATAGTTTACATGGGAGAACATTAATTTTACATTCATTTTATCGCATATCATCTCATTGCCATGGTTACAATCCCCTTCATGTGTCATCAACCAACCAAAGGGTATACCCTGCAATCCTGCCCCCCGAACCCCCCAGGTCTTCAGCACACAGTTGCTCTCCCTCTCTGGATCTAAAGTCTCCAGCTGCTCCATCTCTCAACATCATCATCTCTGCCTCCATTTCAGGCATCACTGCTTCTCTGGGCAGGGTCCCGCTCTCCCCTCTTCTCCCTTGATGGTCCTAGAGACTTCCGCTTCTAGACTGAAATGTTAATCACTCCCCTCCTTGCTATAAAAGTCTACCTTTACATTTCCAACCCTCACAATCACTCCTGATAACAATTATTCGTTGTTGTATCACAAGAGACGCATCTGCATTTCATTGCATCAGCCCCGCCTAGACAGACTGGATACTACTCACTGGAGATTCTACCTTCCTCCAGGCCCTCTGGATCTAGGTCCCCTCTTGAAAGCTTGTAAGCCAATCGTTTCTTGCCTTTGTAGCCCCCACCCCCCATTTTGGGTAGCCAATGTCCAAGTTGCCCATTCCTGTCTACTCTATGTGTGGAGGGGATGCGAATGATTCTTGCTGTAAGGATTTATTCCCTCTTTTGAGCTACTGTCTCCATAGGTGTAGGTCAAGTTCATCAAATTGTATGAGAATACTTTTTTTTTTTTTTCCTCTTCTTTTTACTTCTGGTTGAGCTCTGATCATCCAGTCATTGAAGCCAGGATAAATGGGTATTATCTGTAAGTGTGGGTGTTCTTGTGCATATGCCCTCTCTTCTTATCAGCTGGATGCTTCACTCTCTATTCTGGTCCTCTGTGGCTATGTTACTGACTCTGGGCCCAAGAGTCCCTAGGTCTTGCCACACTGCTGGCCAACCAGGTCTCCACTGGGTTCACAGGAGTCTATCGAACATTGTAGGACTTAGCTCGCCACTTCATTGCTGTTTTTCCCTCACTTCCCCTTATCGGTGTCGAGCATGGTCACCAATCAGAGCCTGTATTCCCATTGAGTCTTAGTCTTGGAAGGGGGTTTGCACTGAGGAGACCTGACCCCTTGCATTGATGTTTCCTGAGCAAGCAAGTTGCTTGTTCTTGTAGTAACAGTCGGTCTGCCT
>NW_006408639.1:4061122-4073238 GCF_000296735.1 Chrysochloris asiatica | reverse complement strand
TATGGGTTCTTTTCCTTAGTATTTTACAGTACTGGTCCTATGCAGTATTTCTCTTTTTGTGACTGACTAATTTCACTCAACATAATGCCCTCAAGGTTCATCCGTGTTATGCAGTGGCTTCCAGCTTCCTTGTTGTTCTTCAAGGTAGCACAGTATCCCATTGTGTGTATCACACTTACATATTTAATGTAACATTTTAATACCTTTGTATTACCATTTTGTTTTCCTTCTTTAAACAAAACAAAACAAGTGTTAGAAGAGCATTTGTTATAGGTTCAGTGGATTTAACAAAGGTGTGTGAGGTAAAGTCAGTAATATGCAGGGATTTAAATGTGGGTTTCATTTCCAGAGAAAGTTTGTCTATATGCTCTTCCAGAGTCCTGGTGTGATGTCAAAGATGGCCTCAAAATTTGAGTAGACATTTCTCTTTAAGACTGAACTTACTGGTGATACGAAAATAAGTATGTTGTTGTGTGGATATTTTTGCTTTGGCAGTTCAAAGTTTAGTGTTTGCAAAAGCCTCTGATTCCTGGGCCTGTATTTTTGCCAAGAAATAAATGGGAGGTGGGGGTAGGATTCCATGGGCCTGTATTCCATGAACATTGGAAATAATATGCTTTATTTTGCAAGGATAGAAATAGCTTCAACTCCAGACCACCTCTAGGCCTTTTTCCTTTTTTTTTCTCTCTGAATACTTTTAAGCAACTTTGGCTTTTAGTTCATATTCCATAGAAAAGGATATATTCAATTGAAATAGAGTGATTCATGGCATAATTGGTCCATAAAGCTACTAGCATCATCCTCAGACAAAGAACACTTTCCTTCCATTTTCCCGCCATTTTCCTCATTTGGAAAGATTGACACACTGTGAAAGCCTAGCTAATAGCTGTTAGAATTTCTGAAAGCCAACCAAGTGAATGAGAGATATGTAGAATTATTTGGCAGAATTTCAAACTTCTGGGTACACTAAATAACCTAGAAGTTACTGTAGCAAAACCTTATTAAAAAAATCATGTCATTTCCTCATAGAAAATTTGCTTTCTTTAGCCAGTCTTTTTTTTTTTTTTTTTTGTCCCCTCTCTATTTTAAGAACTTAAGAACTTATTATAACTGAAGCCAGTGTTGACGCACATATTTGGTTAGTTCCACCACTCTAAGGAGTGATGTATGGTGGACTATGATGACTTCAGAAGCTTGACATGAAAGGGTTAAATAAAAGTTCCTTTGTGCACTGGTTTTCACAAATATGGAACAATTGGATGTATGCATCATATTCTTAACACAGACTGTGTTTTTATACCATAATTTAAAAGGATAACCAGAGAGCATATGTACCATAGCTGGCTGCAGATGGCTGTTTTGCATTTGACCCTTTAATAACAGGTAACTCTGTTTATGATCTATTATTAATCCCATATTATTAGTAGATCATAAAGACAGGACCACAAGGTCATTAGTTTAAACCCACCAACTGTTCCTCGGAAACCTTATACAGGGATGCTATGAGTTTGAACCAACTTGATGGCACTTAACAGGTAATAATGCACTTAATAAGGTCCTTACTATTGTCATAACATAGAGCCAAGGGAAAAGTATTCCCAGGAGTCTGGCAACAAGGCCTTTAAGATTGTTGTTTGAATGCCAAATTATACGAGGATGAGTCACAAATTATATTCACTCTGATTATATTAAAACACTCGTCCACTTTACCGGCTGACGACATTGAGTTTGCTCATGAAATGATTCTGTTGAATAGGCGAGAGACAGTGGATTATGTGGCAAATCATTTGTAAAACAGTCGTGGCTCTGCCTATGAAATAATCTATAGCAGCCTTGGTTTTTGAAAATTTGTGCATACTAGGTACTGAAACAACTCATGGGAGAGCATAAATAGAAGCGTTTGGACATCTGTAGCAAAATTTGGACCGATACTCAAAGGAAGGTAAAAGTTTCTTAAAAAAAAAAAAAACAAACAAACACTTTACTGGTAATGAGATGGATTCATCTTTATAAGCCTGAGAGTAAATGGTAAAGTATGAAATGGAAACATCCCCAATCAATGAGCTAGAAAATAGGTATTTACAGTGTTCTGGGATTCTCAAGGTCCATTAGTGAAGCACTATCAGGAACAACTGCCTCTTGGTCCAGGTACAGATTCCTCATGAGCACAAGAAAGTGTTCTGGAAGACTCATACTTCGCAATGTCCATAGCTTGTCATGATCCACACAATTGAAAGCATTTGCATAGTCAATAAAGCATAGGTAAACATCTTTCTTGTATTCTCTGCTTTCAGCCAAGATTCATTGGAAATCAGCAATGATATCCCTCGTTCCACGGCCTCTTCTGAATCCGGTTTGGACAACTGGAAGTTCTCTGTCAATGTATGCTTGTAGCCATTTGTGTATTACCTTTAGTAAAACTTTACTCGCATGGGATATCAAAGATGTTATCCGATGATTTCCACATTCCGTTGGGTCACCTCTCTTTGGAATGGGCACAAATATGGATCTCTTCCAGTCAGTTGACCAGAAAGTTGTCTTCCAAATTTCTTGGCAGAGATGAGTGAGTGCCTCCAGTGTCACCTCACTTTCTTGAAAGATTTAATTTTTATTCCATCAATTCTTGGTGCCTTGCTCTTCGTCAATTCCTTCAATACACCTCGGACTTCTTCCTTCAGTATCATTGGCTCTTGATCATATTCTACCACTTAAAACGGTTGAACGTTAACCATTTCCTTTTGGTACAGTGACTCTTTGTCTTCCTTCTGTCTTCTCTTGATGCTTTCTGCATCACTCAATAATTTGCCCAGAGAATCCTTCAATAACGAAAGTCGAGACTTGAACGTTTTCTTCAGTTCCCCAGCTTGAGAAATGCTGAGCGTGTTTTTCCTTTTTGGTTTTCTGACTCCAGATCTTTGCACATTTTGTTGTAATATTTGACTTTGTCTTCTCAAGCTGATCTTTGAAATTTTCTGTTCAGCTCTTGGACCTCCTCATTTCTTCCATTTGCTTTAGCATTTCTATACTGGAGAGCAAGTCTCAGTGTCTCTTCTGACATCCATTTTGATCTTTTCTTTCTTGTCTTCTTAATGACTTTTTGCTTTCTTCCTGTATGATATTCTTGATGTCATCCCATAACTCTTCTGGTCTTCGGTCTTTAGTGTTTAATGTATCAAATGTGTTCTTCAGATGATCTCTAAATTCAGGTGGGATATATTCAAGGTCATATTTTGGCTCTCGTGGACTCGTTTTCAATTTCTTCAGCTTCAGTTTGAATTTGCATATGAGTAATTGATGGTCTATGCCACAGTCTGCCCCTGGCCTTATTTTCACTGATGATATGGAACTTTTCCTTTGTTTCTTTCTGCAGATGTAGTCAATTTGATTTCTATGTATTCCATCTGGTGAGGTCCATGTGTATAGTCGTCTCTATGCTGTCTAAAGAAGATATTTGAAATGACCAAATCATTGATTTTGCAGAATTCTTTCATTCGATATCTGGTATCATTTCTATCACCAAGGCCCATTGCCTCATATACCTGTGAAAATTTGGCAATGAATAAGGGAGATCATAGAAGAACCAATACTTTTGAGTTATGGTGCTGGAGAAGAATATTAAAAGTACCATGGATTACCAGAAGAATAAGCAAATCTATGTTGGAAGAAGTATAGCCAGGATGATCCTTAGAACCCAGAAGGGTGATACTTCATCTCTTATACTTTGAATATGTTATCAGAAAGGACCAGACCCTAGAGAAGGATATTTGGCTTGGTAAAATGGAGGGTCAGTGAAAAAGAGGAAGACCCTCACTGAGAGGGATTGACACAGTGGCAGCAACAATAGGCTCAAACATAGCAACAATTGTGAGTGTGGTGCAGGACCTGGCAGTGTTTCCTTCTGTTGTGCATAGAGTTGCTAGGAGTTGGAACTAACTCATCTGTACCTGTAACAGCCACACCATCCAGCATTACTGCATCACACAAATCACCACAATACAGCAAACTGACAAATAAGGGTAAACTTTAAAGCAGGTAAATGTTTTTCAGTTTAATTGCATAGACAAAGTTTATTAAAATCTAATTATACTAAATTGCATAGATGGTATGAGCTTAAGGAGAATGATACAATTTGAGAATGAGGGAATGATGAAAACCCTCATCAGGAAATATTATTGTATCTAGAGAGTATAAGGATAATTTCTATAAAGTAATTACAGAAAAATGATATTCTAGCCAGGGAAACAAAACAGTAAGTTAGTAAATTTAAGAGTGGGAAGAGGTGGCCACTATACAGATGATAGGAATGTCTAGAAAGCGAGTAGATATGTGTTTAGACTATGGGCTGAGGAAGTAGTGAGGAAGGAGTTGGAAGGGACTCAATATATAAGATCCTGTTTGGAAGTCCGGGCATTTATTTTGTTTTGTTTTTATTGTGAATTGAGTGAACATTTACAGGCCAGATTATCAGTTTTACATTCAATAAATCATAGTTTGCTTCCTTGCAATGATTATGATCTCATCCATGTACCATTAGTCAACACTATTTACTTCTATTCCATTTTTTGTTGATGTACATATATAAAACAGATCATATGTATTTGTTTAAATGTCCAAAGGGCACACTTTGCAAGCTAGCCTCCTGTCCACAGAAACACAGCCTTTCTCAGTCCATAGGCCTAGAGTCCTCAGCTTCTCTATCCCTCTATCCCATCGCCTTGGCCATCATCTCTACTGTCACTGTTTTTTTTGGTTAGTACTCCATGCTCCCCTCATGATCTTCCCTCTTGCTGGTCCTAGGGTCCTCTCTTCCTGATATGGAATATTAACTACTCCCCACTTTTAGTTACCTATCTTCTACATTTACACTTGTGACAATCACAATTTGTCCTGATAACAATTACACACAATAAATTGTAAAATCCCATCCTCATCCTCCTCCATCCCTGTTCACCAGACCCATCTGGAAAAGACGAAAAGTATTCAGTGGTGATTCTACCTTAACCCCTCATTCTGATACTTAGCAAATTTATGAAAGTTTGTAAGCCAGTTACTTTGTGCCTTTATAATCCCCATCTTTGAAAAATAATATATAAAATGCCCGTCCCTATCAACCCAATGTACTGAGAAGGCAAGTTAGATCGTTGATGTAAAGAGTCCTTCACTTTTGGTTGGAATAAGTAAAGGTTCAGTTCATCAGATTGTAACAATTTACTCTTTGCCCTGTATTAAATTTATCTTCATCTGATCGATTCTAGTCAGCTAACCATTCAACCTATGTCAAATTGTTAATACCTGCAAGTTTGGGAGTCCTTGTATCCCTCCACCTGCTTCATATCAGCTGACTGCTTCACTCTCCTCTCTAGCCTCTAGTGGCTAGGTCATTGTCCATGGGCTTCGGAGTTCACACACCTCCCCAAACTTCACACCAGGCAGTTCTTCCTCTTTTCTCTCTCATCTTAAGGTCATCTATGGAACATGGTCAAACTGAGTCTATGTCTTCACTGCTGCATTTCCCCCACCTCCACTCACAAGTAGACCAGGCTGGTCACCAGCGACCACACAAGGCTGCTCGTGTATTCCCTTTGAAAGTCTTAGAAAGGAATTCCCTGGTGGACTGAATTCTCTTGCCTTTGATGTCTCAGAGACAAACAGGTTACTTGATATTCTAACAAACAGTCTGCTTTTTTTTTTTTTTTTTCCTGCTCATCTTTCTTTCAATAAATATCTTCTGTTCTTCTAGCTGGTCATGCTTGGTCTGTATGTCTTTTCAAGTGGGTCCGTCCTACCTCTGATGGTTCTGGGTGGAACTCAGAATTCCCACCTAAAGCCCCAGACTCCACAAAGGCTAAACAAAAAGTATTTCCCTGGACAAGTTCTAATTTCCCTTTTAGATAATTTGATCCGTTAGAGGCTGAAGATGGGCTTACAAGCTATCATCATATTTCACAATATTCCTTTACAATAGAAGGCAGGGGGAGTCAATATCCACAAGGCAGACAAGCCACTTAAGATTATTTCCCCTGCTTTACCTATTCCAACTTTGTTTGGATCCTTGTATCGCAGAGCCCTGCTGTTCAAAGTCTGTGTATACATTTCTCTTTACCTCTACTTCATTTAGCCCATGCATACCTTCCTAAGTCTATACCTATCTTCCTTGTTCATCTACCTCCCTTTCCCTTCTGGTTTATTACCCTACCCATCATCTGAGCTTTCATGTACCTTTGAAACCCGTGAATTATTGACCCCTAGGTCCTACCCTTGGTAACCGCCAAATAATTTTGCTTTTAGATTGGAAATATTTTCTTAAGCTTTTTACCTCAATGGTCTTATGCAACATTTGTCCTTTTGTGACTAACTAATTTCACTCAGTATATTGTTCCCAGGGTACATCTGTGTTATGAGGTGTTTTGCAGATTCATCGTTGTTCTTCTAGGTAGCTCAGTAGTCCATTGTGTGTATGTACCGAAGTTTATCTGTTCTTCCACTGATGGCACTTAGGCTATCTCCATCTTTGTGCTTTTGTGATTATTGCTGAAATGAACATTGGTGTGCATATATCTACTTGTATTCTGGATCATATTACTTGTGAATATATACCAAGTAGAGGAATTGCATAGCACTGTGGTTAATGTACTAGACTGCACTGTTGTTGTCAACCACAAGGTCGGTGGTTCGAGTTCACCAGCCACTCCTTGGCAGCCCTACATAGGATCACCATGAAGCAGAAATGAGTCCATGACACTTAACAACAACAACAAGGTATTTCTATTTCCAACTTTTTGAGGTAGCACCATTTCCAGAGTGACTGAACCATTTTACGGACCCACCAGCAATGTCGGAGAGTCCCAGCCTCGCCACACCTGAGCTTCACTGTTAATGCTGGTGTGAGATGATATCTCATTGTTTGAATTTGCATCTTTCTAATGGCTAATGGAGTCCTGGTGTGGTGCTGTGGGTTAATGCGCTAAACTACAAAGCCATTTGAACTGCAAGGTGGGTGGATGGTTCAAGCTCACCAGCTGTTCCTCGAAAACCCTATACAGGGTCATTATGGGTTGGAAACGACTCAACGGCACTTAACAACAACAATGGCTAATGATAGTGCACATTTCTTCATATGTTTTTGGCTGCCTGAATATCTTCCTTGGTGAAGTGTCTGTTCATGCCCTGTGCCCATTTTTAAATTGGGTTATTTGTCTTTTTCTTTTAGAGATATTGTGAGTGGTTACCAATTGGGCTGCGAACCTCAAGGTCAGCAGTTGGAAACTACTAGCTGTTCTGCGGGAGAAAGATGAGGCTTTCGGCTCCCGTAGAGATTTACAGCCTCGGAAACCCTGTACAGGGTCGCTATGGGTTGGAACCGACTCCACGGCATATAACAACAACATAAATTTAAAAATTAATCCCTTGTCTGATATGTTGTTGAAAAAAAAAATTTTTTCCCAGTATGCGGCTTCCTTTTTCATTCTTTTGATGAAATCTTTAAAGTGCAAATATTTCTAATTTTTAGTATGTCCCAGTCATCTATTGTTTGTGTGTTTTCTTGCAATGTTTATAGTCTATATATGCCTAGTATTAGGAAAAATAGAGAGTTTGTCCCAGTTTTTTCATTGATGATCTTTATAGTATGCACTTAGGTAAAGCATTTGTTTTAATAGGTTAAACAAAACAAAACAATTGAATGCTCTTAAGAAAATCTAAGAAAACATGTTCAATGTAAGTAATTTAATGTGAAAAATGTTTTATTTTATCCTGGAAATATGAGCATTTTCATATAGGAAAGCCACTTAAGAAGAAATTCAGTTAATAAAGATGAAATTATAGCTGAAGAATGGGGATGGATTTTACAGATATTGCTGAGGTAGAACCAAAACTGTGACAGATGATTATATACGGCAGAAAAGGGACTGAGTCCTCTCAAATCAGAGTTTTGGAAAAATAATAAACATGAAAATCCAGGAAGATACCTGGCTAAGAAAAAGAGCTAGCAAATTTGACATAAATCTATTGAATGATAGCTTTAATGATTTACTTAGGGATAGGTGCCATTTGGGGGATGGGAAATATGGAGAGGCACTGGGCATTTGAGTGTATTTCTGGGAAAGAGATAGTGGAGACTGTCCCCTGTTTGATTCACTACTATATTACCAACACCTGAAACTATGTTTGGAACATATAGTGGCTTAATAAATATTATTGAATGCATTAATGTATAAAACAGCATTTTTTCAATAGTGGTTCATCAACAGTGTGCAGAGCTACCTAAGGGTTAGAGGAAAATGAGGTCTGAGGAGGAAATTGTATTTTATATTCAGCAGCACATTGCTGACCATTGAGAGGACAGATTCAGAAGAAATGTGATGGGGGCTGAAATCAAACTGTTTGACAAACCATCATTTTAGTTCCCCTTACATGTGCAGAGTAGTTTTTCTCTTTTCCAGGAAGGATTTTTTCTGGTTTATGAAATCCAGGATCTAGGATTATTGTTACTTCTATGTTCCCTGAAGTCTGTTCATAGTGACCCTGCATAGGGTTTCCAACAAGCAGCTGGTGGGTTTGAATTCTTGGAGTTTTATGTTTTCAAAAAATAGAAAGTAGTAAGATGAATCCTAGAAACACACCATAAGTTTAACATACAACTCAACATACTAAGTCAGTTTTTGAATAAAGAATGTTGTGCCCCTGATACTTAAATAATGATTTCAGGAAAACAGTAAACAACCAAGTGTGATATAAACCAAAGCAAAGTTACCACTTTGGAGTTAATTCAGACTCATAGCCACAGCCTGTATAGGATTTCCAAGTCTGTAAGTCTTTGCAGGATCAGAGGCATAAGCTTTGTCCCCAGAAGCAGCTGGTGGGTTTGAACTGCTGACCTTGTGGTTAGCAATCCAGTCCTTATCCTACAAAGCCACCAGGACTCCGTGCCATGAGTGAAATAGAGAGAGTTAGCTCATGTATCTTTCTCTGTGTTTCTGGAATAGAGGTTTTTGCGCATCACTCCTTCTTGTCTGTGTGCTTGATGACTGATAAATTTCAGACATCAATGCAATCAATCTCTGAATAGAAGGGAAATTCATATGGGAAATGCTAAGGCATTTGGGGAAGGTAATTGCATTCACTATAAGAGATTTGATGTGTACTTTTTAGAAGTGTTCTTTTCATTTGCTATTTACTTACGTATTTTGTTTAGCATCATTGTATTAAAGGACAACCTTTGGGTTCACCTGAGAAAAGTAACAAGAGCATAGCATAAAGAAAAACATTAATTTACTCTGCAGGTACCAGCGGTATGTTTACTTCATACCCTAAAATGAATGTTTATGCAGTTTTCTTTGTAAAGCATATTTTATTACAAGGCCGTGGGATAGATTTTGTTAGATTGGACCCTGAGTCCATGTGAAAGAAATGAAAAATACCTGTAAATCTCATAAAACATTCACTCATAGTTAAAGAATGTCTTTGGTAGATGACCTACTGTAATTATGCAATATTGAAAAGTAGCTTGAGAAAAAAAAGGCTTAGGGTTCAAACCTGCCATCAGCTCAGTTCTCTGGCTTAAATCTTGAAAATTCATAGGCAAGCTATGTAACCTTTGATTTCTATCCCTTCACCTATATAGAAAGTGAATATAAATATTGTAGACAAGAGATTGGAGTCCTGACAGAAATATATGGGTATTTGGTAAGATTAGAGAAATTCTGTGGTTGCTTAGAAGGAGAAGCAGGGAAATTCAGTTTAGATGTTATGAGTTACAGAGATACTGATATATGCAAGGAGAGGCATCATTTTGGAATTAGAAACTATGAATATTATGAAGTTGAATGTAATAGTAGCAACAATAATTTATTCAGTACATGCTAATACACATACACAGGTTTTATGCTACATTTTTCTCTATATATATTTTTGCTATATTTATCTTTAAATTTACCTGTAAAAGCAGAACTATTAAACTATTATATTCTTGATTTCACTAATTGTCTTAGTTATCTTGTACTGTTGTTGTAGTTAGGTGCATATGAGGGTACTGAAAATACCATGGCTTGGGTTAGGCACACCTTATTCCTCAAACTGACATCTTTGCTCTTGAGCACTCTAAAGATGTCTTGTGCAGTAGATTTGTGTAGTGCAATATGTTGTTTGATTTCGGTACTGCTGCTTCCAGAAGTGTTGATGGTCGATCCCCAAGAAGAATGAAGTCTTTGGCAACTTTGATCTTTTCTCCATTTTTATGGATATTGTTGATTGGTCCAGTAATGAGGATTTTGGTTTTCTTTACATTGAGGTGCAACCCATATCAAAGGCAATGGTCTTTGATCTTCATCAGTAAGTATTTTAAGTCCTCTGCACTTTCAGGAATCAAAGTTGTATCATGTGCATATTGTAGGTTGTTAATTAGTCTTCCCTCAACCCTGATAAAGTAGTGATTATGGGTTGGACTTCTCACTTCAAGTCATTACTTTGAAACTACCAACCTTTCCTCAAGAGAAAGATGAGGCTTTCTGCTCCTGTAAAGATTTAAAACCTCCCCAAACCCTATGCAGACTCGCTGTGAGTCAGAATCGACTCCACAGCACACCACCACCACCATCACCAACTCTGATACAGGGTTTTTCTTCATATAATTCAACTTCTTGGATTATTTGCTCAACATACAGATTGATTGGTATCGTGAAAGAATACAGCCCTGGTGCATATCTTTCCTAATTTTAAACTTTTCAGTGTACTCTTGTTCTGTCAGAACAACTGCCTCTTGGTCTATGTACAGGTTCCTCATGCGGACAATTAACTGTTCTTGTATGCTCATTCTCCACAATGTTGTTCATAGCGTGTCAGGATCCACACAATTGAAAGTCTTTTCATAGTCAATAAAGCACAGGTAAACGTATTTCTGGTATTCTCGGCTTTTAGCCAAGGTCCATCTGACATCATCAGTGATCTCCTTCATTCCACATCCTCTTCTGAATTTGATTTAAACCTGTGGCAGTTTCCTGTCAGTGAACTGTTGTCGCTATTTTTGAATTATCTTTAGCAAAATTTTACTTGCATGTGTTATTACTGATGTTGTCTGATAATTATTGGTTTTCCAAAGTACCACAAATGGACAGCTTTTACAAGTAGAAATTTATTCTTTCATGATTTAGTTGGCTAAAAGTTCAAATTCAGAATACTGGCTTTAGGGGAAAGCTACCTCTCTCTTTTGACTTTGGAGAAAGGTTCTTGTCTCCTTTCAGCATCTGTTAGTCCTATATACCTTGGAAAGTTATCCATGTGTCCTGGCATCAGTGTCCCCCTGGATCCAGGGGCTTTACAGTGCAAGGTTCCTAGGCTCAAAGGATGCACTTCACTTCTTGGTGGTAATGGTAGTGTTGTTAAATGCTGTCTAGTTGGTTCTGATTCATAGCTACCCATGTGGGGTTTCTGAGGAGCAGCTGGTGGGTTCGGACTTCCGACTTTCTGATGTATCCCACCATTAATCTTCTGATTGGTTTATCAAATTAAATCACATCATAGGAGATCATCATATAACTGCTAAGCCACTGAAAGTCATGGGCCAGCCAAGCTGACCCTGAAGTTCAGAGTGATTGGTTGATTTACTCACCAGCAAACAGTTCAGTAGAATCTGTGTTAAACCAGGACTGTAGGAGTCTAGGCACCTAATCAAAATGCGTTTTTTGTTTTTAAGGTTTTTATTGTGGATTGAGTGAAAGTTTACAGGGCATCTCATCAATTTTATATTCAACAAATCATACACCTTGTGTCATTGCAATGATTATAATCCCCTACATGTACCATCAGTTAACAGTATTTCTCTCTATCCACTTTAGATTTTTAAAAAACACACAAACAAAACAGTCAGGCATATATAATAATTTACATCACCAAAGGGCACATTCTGCAAATCTGCTTCCTACCCATGAGCTCTTAGTCCCTCTCTTCTTAGTCCATAAATCTAGAGTCCTCATCCCCTCCCCCTCTCCATGCCCCCATCTCTGCCTCCTTCTCTGGCGCCACTGCTTCTCTGGATAAGGTCCTGCATTCTACTTGCGCATTTCTTTCTTGATGGTCCTAGGGTCCTCTGTTTCTGGACTGTAAGAGTAATCACTCCCCCT
>NW_006408639.1:4039945-4056312 GCF_000296735.1 Chrysochloris asiatica | reverse complement strand
TGATGGAGCTCCTTACTGCACTTCCACCTGATCTGCCATCTTGTTTGTTCTCTCAAAATGCATTATTGCTTCCCTAATGTGAAATGCCTTTATCCAAAATGCTATTTAAAGTAAATATCCTGGACATGTAAAAGGATATATCTAATCAGCAAATATCACAGAGATTGACTTACAACAGCACTAACACTCATTTATTGAGTTAGTACAACACTAATACCTGGCCTGGTGCTGTAGGCTAGACACAGATTACTAACTTTAAGTTTGGTGGCTCATACTCACCAACTGCTTCTTGGAAACCCTATGTAGGGCCACTGTGAGATGGAACGGACTCTATGGCACTTAACAGCAGTGCAAATACAGTACTAATAACTAGAGAAGCATATTATGCTTGATTAGATGGAGTGTCAGCAAAAAAACGGAAAACCCCAAATGAGTGGGACACATAAGTAGCAGCAATAAGCTGAAATGTAACAACAATTGCAAAGATGACACACGACCAAGCCTTGTTCCTTTTGTTGTGCATAGAGTTGCTGTGAGTCATAAGTGATGTGATGGCACCTAACAGCAAACACCTTAAATAACAAATCCACAGTCACCAAGTTACTGCTGACTCATGTTAATCCTATATGTTGTTGCTGTTGTTAGGTGCCATCAAGTTGGTGCCGACCCATAGCGACGTTATGCACAGCACAATGAAACACTGCCTGATCCTGGGCCAACCTCACTACAATTGCCACGCTTGAGTCCATCGATGCTGCCACTTGGCCAATCCATCACATTGGGGGTCTTCCTCTTTTACTATGACCCTCCACCCTACCAAACATGATATCCTTCTCCAGTGAGTGGTCCTTCCTGACAATATGTCCAAAGTATGAGAGACGAAGTTTGGCCATCTTGGCCTCCAAGAAGCACTCTGGCTGCACTTCTTCCAAAATGGATCTATTAGTTATTTTGGCAGCCCATGGTACTTTAAATATTTTCCTCCAACACCGCAACTCAAAAGCATCAATTCTTCTATGGTCTTCCTTATTCACTGTACAGTTTCTGCATGCATATGAGGTTACTGAAAATACTATGGCTTGGGTCAGGCACATACATCTTAGTCCTCAAGCTGACATCTTGTTCTTCAACACTTTAAAAAGTTCCTGTGCAGCAGATTTGCCTAATGCAATACATCGTTTGATCTCTTGACTGCTGCTTCTGTGAGTGTTGATAGCTGATCCAAGAAGAATAAAGTCTTGGACAACTTCAATCTTTTCTCCATTGATAAAAATGTTGTTTATTGGTCCAGTGATGAGAATTTTTGTTTTCTTGACATTGAGATGTAATCCATACTGAAGGCTGTGCTCTTTGATCTTCATCAGCAAATGTTTTAAGTCCTCTTCACTGTCAGCAAGCAAGGTTGTATCATCTGCCTATCACAGGTTGTTAATGAGTCTTTCTCCAATCCTGATGCCACTTTTTTCCTCATATAACTGAACTTCTCAGATTATTTGCTCATCATACAACTTAAATAAGTATGGTGAAAGAATACAACCTTGTCACACACCTTTTTTAATTTTAAACCATTCATTGTTCCCATGTTCTATTCGAACAACTGCTTCTTGGTCCATGTACAGATTCCTCATGAGCATAATTAAGTGTTCTGGAATACTCATACTTCTCAATCCTATATAAGACAAAGTCAAACTGTTCCTTACAGTTGTCAAGATTGTAAATTTTTACTAGAAGAGATAGCTTCATCTTTCTCCCCTGTAGTAGCTGGTGTGTTTAAACCACCAACCTTATGATGAAGAGGCCAGTATTTTACCTACGTGCCACCAGGGGCTCCTTATAGCACTAATACATTCTTATAATGATTTTTGAGTTACAAGGTGCCATGAACTGCTATCTGTGCTTTCAAATATTCATTTATTTGTTGCTCCTAGACTTCATCTTAAGAAATCTGGCTTTTAATAGTTAAGTATTTTGAACCCCAAATGCCATTATACCTTGGAGTTCTGGTGTGACACTGTGGAACAAACATTGGACTGTGAACCATAAGGCTGATAGTTCAAACACACCAGCTCCTTATTGGAAACCCTAAACAGGGTCGCTGTGAGTCTGCACTGACTCAGTGGCACTTGACAACGTCACTATCTTATGAAGACAAAGCAATTAACAATGAGATTTTCTCAAGAAGTGAGATGAACCCTTCTGAGAAATGTTGCTTCATGAGCAGGTCAGTGCATGTGAAGACCCAGGGCTGGAGTGTGGAGTCGATTTTACAGAGAATAGAATTTTCTTGTCATAGCAAGCAGATCTGCTTGCTGGTTTGGTTTTGTTTCCTTTTGGTTTGGCTAACTCTAATCACTGATTTATGCACATTTTACACAAATGAACTGTAGCACATTCTAGTGGAAGTGAGAGGTTGAAACTTTTCCTAACAGTTTTCCAGTCTCTGATGCTTTCATTAGGAGCTTAATGTCTACATTTGGTGAATATTTTTAACGTCAATATTGACAGTGAGTCCTGTCTTGGCATCACCTTCATTTTTGTGGTCTGATCTTTGCTCCTTTCTTATATTCTTCTTATTATTTATTGAAGAACATACAGATTCTCTATTTCAAAGAAGTATAGTCCTTCATTTGTGTTTGGTAGCAAACTAGGAGATAGATGTTTTCGTTAAGTTCCATCAAATTGGTTCCAATTCATAGTAACTCTGTATGGGGTTTTTGAGGAACATCTGGTAGTTTTGAACCACCCGCCTTTCAGCATCATACCAGGACTCCAGGCAAAAGAGTTGAACCTACATTTTTGTGATATTAACTCATTTTTTTCAGTGGGAGTTCTCAAGACATAAAATTTATTACAATCTAAAATAAAGTCTTGACCTTAGATCACTAGTATTTATTCATTCATGCATTCACTCATTCTATGGAATTTACTATACTGATATTTATAGTAATAATCTCTGCCTATAAGAGTGAAACTAAAAACATTCGCCTACATTTGTAGTATGAAGCTTTTAGTAGATTTAGGAGAGTTGAGCCCTTACTAAGTATTAAGCACTTGGTTGTTAAGTTTCCATATAGGGTTTGTATATAGCAAAAGCAGCAAAAGCAGCAAATCTCATCTTTCTCCCATGGACTGGCTGTTGGGATTGAACCACTGATCCTGTGGTTCCCAGTCAGTGTTTGTCCTACAGATCCACTGCACTCCAAAAGGACTTGGTTAAGCACTAGGATCTTAAATGAATGAAGTGTGATTGCCTTGAAGTCTGATTCAGGTCCTTATTTTAGAAAGGTTATCTTTACTTTTTTTTCCCTCCTATTAACAACTTTCTTTAAATGCTACTGTTATTGTTGTTAAGTACCATTGAGTTGATTCTGACTTGTAGCAACACTGCATATGGATTCTGAGAAGTAGCTGGTGGGTTTGAATTGCTGACCTTGTGGTTTATAATCTTATGGTGATCCTACAGTGCCACACCAGGAGTCCCTGTACATTGGAATTTTACTATACAAAGTAGATATTTCCTTTTATATCCTCTAGTTATGTTTTCCACTAATTTGGGATCTCAGTGGATTATTTTGGAGGGAGAAGTTCATGTCTTTCTTTACTGATTTTGAGCTGTTCTTAAATTGTTCTTGCTTTTCTTGGTAATTGTCTTTTTAATGGATTAAAATCCAATAGGCATTTAAACTGGTCATTTCTTCCCCTCTGAGTACAAGGAAGGATGGAACTGTCCTCAGCAGCCTTCATTCTCCCAGGTGATAACAGACAAAGAAGCCATAAAATTTATAAGGCAGAAAAGAAATTAAACACCCGAAAGT
Source organism: Chrysochloris asiatica (assembly GCF_000296735.1). Taxonomy (NCBI): domain Eukaryota; kingdom Metazoa; phylum Chordata; class Mammalia; order Afrosoricida; family Chrysochloridae; genus Chrysochloris; species Chrysochloris asiatica. The sequence continues at coordinate 4,052,497 of NW_006408639.1, read as the reverse complement.
ATTGTGTACTTCCCCATACTGGAGTCTACCTTAAACTGTTTTACTTAGGTATATGATTTTTCACAATATATGTATTGTTAAATTCACTAGCTTTGATGTTTTAAACTGGACAGTGGATCAGTGATGGAATTCAGGAATTCTCTGCTATTGTTTCATGGGCCAGGGGGATAGTCATACTTCTGACATAGCAGGTACCAGCTTGGGAGGCACACAGCAGTGAGCTTGAAGAATTGTTTCCACCTGAATGCTTTGGTATTGTAAAATCCATAACTTCCAGAACGATTTTGAGGTAGCAGAACTTGAAGCATCTGCAAAATTTGCTGTGATTTACAGAGCTCTTAAGACTAATGTTTCACAAACGAATCACTTCAGCAGTACACATTTTCTTTTACTGAACACAAACTGATCATGGACGATTCTGCATTTCTCGTGCCTCTTGCTTTCTTCCCCTTTTTCAGTGTGTGGAAGAAAAATTGTCTATGAGACACTAATATGCCTTGTGACCCAATTCTGTTCTCCAGGTAAAGATATTGGTGCCTCTTTAATGGTCTATACATGTAATGTTTGCCAAACTAATTTAGAAGTTAACTTGACCTTTGAGACAACTGTCTCCAATTGCAGTAGGGAGAAAAAAAAAAAAACAAAAAATCAAGAGAAAGCTTGGACTCATTTAATGTTGGTTTACCTATAACATTAGAAAAGGCAAGTGGCACAATTATAAAATTTGTGGGGCACTGATTGTTTTGTGAAAGAAGGTCAGATTAAAAGATGTGTTAACAAGGATTTAAACTGTACACACACACACACAATGCTATTGAGTTGATTCTAATTCATGGAGACTCCATGTATTACAAAGAAAAATAGAAAACTGCTCCATAGGACTTTCTTGGCTGTCATCTTTGTAGAATTGCATAGTTAGGTCTTTCTTCTGTGGTGACACTCTGTATAGGTTTGAACTGCCAACATTTGAGCATCAATCTTTTGTGTTCCCCAGGGAACTATAGATACAGTCCATGAACCTAAACATTTAAAAATGCTATACAGGAGGGTCGCTATGGGTCAGAACCGACTCGACGGCACTTAACAACAACAACAACAATACCACAACATGAGTGATATTTTTGTAAAACCTCAACTTGCATTTCAGAAACAAAGTGTCATAAATGGAGCATCTCAGGAACCAATGGGTACAAGCCATCAGAATAGGCAGTCTGTCCTAAGTCAATACTGGTCCTTGTTTCGCTCACCATTTCCCAAGCAGAGAGGACCCAAATCTCCAGATTCCCCAGCTGATGGTCTCTTTATCGCCTACATACACCTTGATATCTAAAGTCCTACAACCAACATAACAGCATATGCCAAAATTAACTTTGCGGAGTTATGGCTGAAAGGATGCTAATAACATTTTCTCTAGGTATACAAGTTGGTTATAAAGGAAAAGAAAATCAAACATTATGAATGTTAGAAAGTAATACTAATAGGTTTTACGGTCACTTCAATGGGCACTGTATCTGCACTGGAAATATAGGCTTACACAGATACCCTGGAAGTGAATGAGAAATCATTTATGCTCTCTACCCAGTGGCAACCTGAATACTTGCTGATAAGTGTAGACCTCCTGTCTGATCATATAGTGCTTCCTTTCTGTAGCTCATCCTGGACTTATAAGGAGTTCACAGAATGGGTAAAGTGCCCCAGACTGTATTAAATTGTGCTCAGTGTTTCTGTTAACATGGGGAAAGATTGGCACAATTAAGTTAACCCAACTCAGCACAAGGTGGGCCTTGTATAATGAACTCTCTGACTTATCTGGAATTACTAAATTCAGTACCATGAGCTCTACATTCAAGAAAAATGTGTTTTCCCCCTGGACATGGGGAAATGAATATTTCACTAATGCAAACCTGTGAAATTCAGGTCCTGATTTCAAATACAAATCAGAATCATGGGTCATCATGAAATTTTAAATGTGAGTGGTAACTATCACATGAAATTGCAGTAAGACGTATCCTCATAATTTTTATATTTTATGTAGCTTATGAATCAAACACTTAATTTATTAACACATTTTGCGGCGTGAAAAAATAAAATCCTCCAAATGTCAAACCACCAAAATGAGTATATGATGCATTTGTTGGTTTAAAATTAAGTAGAACAAGTGGGTCATATAAACAAGGCATAAGGAGGAGGACTTATAAATGGAAGAATACATCAAATATAGACAAAACAACTATTCAAGTCAACTTGACATATGCCAAATGAAAGTGGAACCATATTACTGGTCCATTTGGTTCACCAACTACACATGTAAAATCTGCACAAAGCCTTGTTTCTGCTGTTCAGTCTTAGCAAACCTATGTTAGTAGAAACCTCAGTAACTATACTACTTTCTAATCTAGGTGTATGACGCATGCTCAAATAAACATAAGTCAAGTACAAAAATATATTCACTAGAGAGCACTGCAAACACACATTGATCAATTTTTAAACTATATTATAAAGGGACTTTTGTTTATCTCTTTTTCTTCTTCAATATCAGAGTAAAACCTTCCCAATGGATATGGCCATTCAGTTTTTTAAATATCATCTACGTGTAATATTTGCTAACGTTAAAATCAGCTTGAATTAGCCAGGTACATTGCTTACAGGATGATTCTTGTAACTTCATGAGTAATTAAGAGTAAGAGATTTTTGAAAAAATTCATGTTTTGATATTTTTTCTTCACAAAATCTTTTAATTAGTATAGCTGCATGAATATTTTAGCTTTAGTGAAGAGGGCACTCAATAAGAAACACAAGTAAAAATAATGTTTAAGAGAAATGTTTTTGTTGTTAAATGTTGTTGTGTTGGTTCTGACTTATAGTGACCTTGCATAGGGTTCTGAGGAGCAGCTGGTGACTTTGAACTGCCCACTTTGCAGTTCAAACTGACATTGAGGTCTAATGCTTATGTCATAAGACATGGCAAAGTATCACTGAAATAGTCTAAGTACATGTAAATACAGATACTACCAGCTTTCTTGGCGACATTGAAATTTTCACAGATAACTTTGTGTGCCTCTCTTGGTACAGAGTCAAGCTAGAACAAGAGTTTATAAAGTTAAAGATTGTTAACATCTAAAGGAGTCCTGGAGTGGCACTGTGGGTTAATGTGCCAGATTGCAAAGCCATTGAACTGCAAGGTCAGTGATTTAAGCTCATCAGCTGCTCGTTAGGAAACCTATACAGGGTCACTTTGGGTCAGAATTGACTCAACAACACTTAACAACAACAACCACAATGAGTCTCTGGGTGCTCAAGATAAAACGTAATATTTTTCCCAATTTATTGAAATAAACTTTATATAACACAAAATTTGACATGATCATTTTGATATGTACATTTGTTGTTGTTGTGTTGTGAAGTGCTATTGAGTTAGTTCTGACCCATAATGACACTGTATAGGATTTCAGAGAAGCAGCTGGTGAGTTTGAACCACCAAACTTGCAGTTCAAATGGCTTTTCAGTCTGGTGCATTAACCCACAGCGCCACACCAGGACTCCTTTGAACAGTTAGGTGATAATAATTATGTTCACCAAAGTCGAAAACAATTGCCACTATTTCCAAATGTTTTTGTCACACCAAACAAAAATTTAATATTCCCATCCTATGGAAGGAATTCTGGTGTCGAGATGCTGTGGGTTAATGTGCTGGACTGCAAATTTGGTTTGAATCAGTGGGTCAAGCTCACTAGCCTATTCTCAGAAGCCTTATACAGGGAAGCAATACATTTGTATTTATGGTGATGGGACATCTGGCATTGATTAAATGTATCAATTGTACAACAGGATTAATGTAATTGATCTCCCTAAACTGTAAGCTTGAAAAAGTTTGAATTGACAAATGCTTTATTATGTGCTTATTTCAAACAACAGTAACTAAAGGAGTAGATGCTGAGGCAGTTTATTCACAATCAAACACATCTTGAGATTTATTTTCCTGGTTTGAAGATTTAGCGTCATGGTTTATGGACATCTCAGGAAATTGGCCTAATATTTTTCTTTAATGTTTTTATTGTTGTTTGTTATAGAATACCTGGGCCTTAAAAGCTTATGACCAGCCATCCAAAGTACACCTGGTCTTTCGAGCAAAACAGGAAGAAGGAATTGGAGGGGCTGAAAAACACATCGAAAAGCCCCTATGAACAATTGTCTCCTTTATCATGAGATCAACAGAACTGGATGGTACCCAGGTACAATTACAAAGCATTTTGATCAGAGAATCTATAAGAGAATGCTTATCAAAAGTGGAGGGGGATGTGATTAGAATTTCAAATTTTCCTGAAATTTGGACTTTCTGTAGCCATTGAGGTTGAATTATCCCCTGAAACTATTGCCCTGAAATAATCTTTAAAAGTTAAACTGTAAGTAAAATCAGCTTTAAACCAAAAAATTATTTAGCTTAATAAGTAAAGAATGTCTGCCTTGAGCTATTTGAGAGAACTATCTAAATGAAATCACACTAACAACAGTAACTTAAAAGTTTAGAAGCAAAGCTTAGGAGGGGCTAGCTCAGTGAATTTACCTTAATGGTAGTTAAGAATATTTTGGAAAAATAGCAAAAATGGTTACACTTCTTGAAGAATGCTTCTACTACCACCAAACAGTGCATACAGAAATTGTTGAATTTATGCCTAATGTGCTTTATATATTTTCACAAAGATGTTTTAATAAACTCAAGGCAATAACATGGTGAATGTTGTTGTTATTAAGTGTCACTGAGTCAGTTCTGACTCAATAGTGACCCTATATAGGGTTTCTGAGAAATCCATGGTGGGTTTTGACAGTGGACCTTCTGGTTCTCGGTTCAGCGCTTCTCTTATCAAATACTTGTTAGCAAGTGATTGGTCATCCAGTACAGCATGTAAATGATAAAATGTTTTATACATCTGAGAGCACCACACCAGGGGTATGGTGGTGTTTCACGGTGGTAGTTTGCCATGGAATGGGTTCTCACTCATAGCTCTTTACAGAAGCAGAAAGCCTCCTCTTTCTCCCGCAGAATGGCTGGTAGATTTGAACTGCTGACGTTGACGTTAGCAGCCCAACTCGTAACCAGTATGCTACCAGAGCTCCTCACAAGGAGTATTGTTGTTGCTGTTATGTGCTGTTGATTGGGTTCTGACCCATAGCGACCCTGTATAGGGTTTCCGAGGCTATAAATCTTTACGGGAGCAGAAAGCCTTATCTTTCTCACACGGATCAGCTGGTAGTTTCGAACTGCTAACCTTAAGGTTCACAGCCCGATTCGTAACCAGAGCTCACAAGGAGTATAGTTCAGGTCAAATGAGGCCAAATATACATACATGCATGAAACTGTTAGTGGGAGGGTTAGAGATCTCGAGCATAAGAAAAATTTATTTTTCATAGATCTTTTTTCCTATTTCCATACTTATTTTTATAACAATAGAAATAATAAATAGAAAAGTAAAAATATAACCTAGTTTTAATACCTGTCCCCTCTGCAATTAAGCATTAGATTATACAATAATTCATTTTAGGAACTTTGTTAAAACTGAGCAATTTTTTTTTCTATTTTCTGCATGAAATTTATACAAAATTCAAATGATATGAAAATACAGATAATGTTTTCCTAAAAATTATATTATAATAAAGAGACAAAAACATTGCTAGTTAAAAGAACAGTTTCATCCTCCTTCTAATGTAACACATGATGTTGAATACTCACTAACACATGTAATACTGACTGCCTTATAAATTAGGTGCATTTCCTTCGTGGGTAAGTTAGCGCAGGAAGTCAATAAGATATAAAAATTTGGCAGGATGACTCTGCCTACTCAGAAAGTAGTGTTTCCATGTTGTTTGAACAAAATATATCTGTTTATAGTCAATAAAAATTGCTTCATGAGTGTCATTGTAAAAAACAAGACTTGTCAAAACTTGTCAAATACTTGTTAGTAAGTGATTGGTCATCCAGTACAGCATGTAAATTATAAAATGTTTTATACATCTATTTTCAATATATTGATTCAAATGTATCTAGAATGCTTGGAGTCAAATTCCCAGTACTAGAAGCCATAGGTAGGAGCACGGTGGCTCTGTACAACAAACCCTGGACTACAGACTCTGGTAGCGTAGTGGTTACAAATCGGGCTGTGAACCGCAAGGTCAGCAGTTCGAAACTACCAGTTGTTCCGAGTAAGAAAGAGGAGGCTTTCTGCTCCCGTAAAGATTTACAGCCTCGGAAACCCTGTACCGGGTGGCTATGAGTCGGAACCGACTCCACGACACATAACAACAACAAAAACAGACCACAGGTTGGTGGTTGAAGTCCACCAGCCGCTCTGAAGGAGAAAGACGAGACTTTCAAGTTCCTCAAAGATACACATCTTCCGAAACCCTATACAGGTCCCTGTGAGGAGGAACCGATTCTACAGCAGTTAACTACAATAACAGTAGAGATAAGGAAGCGCTGTGATGCTGTTGGATATGCACTCGATTGTTAACAACAGCCTTGGTACTTGAAGCCCATCAGCTGCTCTGTAAGAGAAAGATGAGATGTTCTGCTTCCATGGTTTATAGCTTTGTAAATCCTATGCAGAGTCGCTAGGAGTCAAAACCGACTTTATGGCACTCAAAACAACAACAGTGGCCGTACTGTCAACAGCGACACATGAAGAACCCATGCTGTAAGAGTAGAACTATATTCTGTAGGATTTTCAGTGGCTGATGTGTCAGAAGTAAAATTTCAGGCTCTTCTGCGGAAGCACTCTGGATGGACTCTTACTTGCCATCCTTTAGATAAGCTGCTGTTTAGCAATGTGTGTCCCTCCGGGACTCTGAGAGTAAATGAACACTCATTTAGAGCCATCAGCATGCTAACACGCGTTTTGTTGCATTTTGTTTTACTCTGTTGAAATGATTCTTTTCAGCTTTTACTTCCTTGTTGTGGACTCGCCTTGATAATTGTATTTTTATTTCTATTCTGTGGCACTATAGGATAAGCAGTGGACCGCAGGTCGGTTTGAACTATAAGTGTGGTAGTGTAAACTCACCAATACTCCTTGAAAACCCTATTTGTTGTTGAGTGCTATAGAGTCAGTTCCGACCCATAGTGAACCCTGTATAGGGTTTCCGTATAGCAGCTGGTGGCTTTGAACCACCAATCTTGGGGTTCAGACTGAACTTGCATTATCCTATAGTGCCACATCAAGAAATCCTGTACAGGGTTGCTATAAATCAGAACCAACTCCACGGCACTTAAGAACAACACAGTAGGGAGTAAAAGACAATAATTATATAAATCCCCGGATGAGGATGCTGAAATACTTTCCTGGTGTGGCACTGTAGGTTCTGCACTAGACTGTGAACTAGAGGTCGGCAGTTCAAACCCACCAACTGCATCTAGGAAACCTATACAGGGTGGCTGTGAGTCAGAACTCACTTGACGGCACTTAGCAACAACATTAACACTGTTTATCAGGTGCCTTGGTAGCATAATGGATTATGAGCTGGGCTTACAAATGGAAGGTCAGCAGTTTTAAACTAGTAGGTGCTCCTCTGGAGAAAGATGAGGCTTTGTGCTCCTGTAAAAATGTACAGACTGGGAACCCCTATACTGGGTCACTAGGAATTGGAACCAATTTAATGGCATAACCACCACCTCAATTGTATGGTGTTGTTTTAAACCACCTTATTGTTGTTGTTAAGTGCCATCAAGTCAGTTCCACCTGGTATAGAGTTTCTAAGGAGCGGCTGGTGAGTTTGAACCACCGACCTTGAGATTCAAACTGATCTTACAGTCTAGCGCACTATCCTGAAGCGCCACATCAGGATTGCAAATCACCTCATTAGAAAACCATTTTATTGTTGCTAGCTGCCACCGCGTTTTCTCCAACTCTTGGTGATCTTACGAAATAGGACGAAAACTTTGTGTAGTCCTTTGTCTTCTTTACAATCACTGGTATTTTCAATCCACTATTGTAGTTGCTGTGTCCATCCGTCTCATGTGTCCTCCCTGGTCCTCCTCTTTACCAACTGTGATGTCCGAGCCTATCGATTCATGTTTTCTGATAACGTGTCCAAAGTGAGTGACTCACAGCGTCAGCATTTTCACTTTTCAGACTGATTTGTGTGCACTTTTGGTAGTCTACGATAGCCGCAGTATTTTTAACTAATACGAGGGGCTTCAAAAAGTGTGTGGAAAAATGGAAGCAAGAAAAGCAGAACTTTTCCATGAAGGCTTTGAAGTCTCTTCATGTTTATTTCTAGTCCTAATGCTTTTATGTGGTAGCTAGGTAGAAAAGTGATCTGGAGAAATGCATAGATGTAAAAAGAAATCTCGTATGGTCTTTGTACATTTATATAATATTTGTATGCATGTTTCAAAAAATTCAAGGATGCAAGAAAAGTGTTTTTAAAAAGCCAGAATATACATTAAATGATGACCTTCACATTTTTCATTTACTTGTAGCTCTTGAAGTCCTGTTTTGACTCTGGAGGTTAAGCACTAGATTGCTAACTGAAAGTTTGGTGGTTCAAACTCACCAGCCACTCCTTGGAAATTCAATACAGGTCATGATGAGTCAAAACTGACTGGAGGGCACTTAACAACAACAACAATAGCAACTAACTAATTTATATGAGGTTAACCAATTCCATTTGTGTGTGCTCATTTACAGAGTATAAACACACATGACCTGCTTGCTATATGGTTGGTTGTAGAGTCAAGTACAGTATAATTTTGTGGAGTGGTTTGCATAGCATAAGATAGAAACATTACAAACATATATATTATTCACTTTTTTTCCCCTTCTTGCTATTCATATTCCTCAGTGTGCAATTTACATCTAGGCACATGGATATCAAAAGCTATGTATTGCTGGATGAAAATAGGGATGTAGCAAATTTCATCTCTCTTCCTTTGTCTATTTGAAGTAAGAGGTAGGAGGGAGCTATCCAAGGTAGATCCACAATGGAGATACAGTAGCTCATCTTATTCCCAGTCCAAACCCCTCTTATGAGGGCATTCAACTTCTCTGTATCTCTGAGAAATAAGGCCAGTGTATTACAATTAAATGTTTGAAAGAAAGAAAAAAAAAAATGAACTGGGAAAGAATCACCTAGCAAGAACTACTTGGTGAAACCATGCCAATCAATTGCTCTCCTTTCCCCCATATTTCAGCAGCTGTATATTTGGAGTATACCAGCATGGAATTCTATATTTAGTAGTGGTACACAAAGTACATCGTAATAAACCTAGAATTATTCTTTTTGATCTAGGGTAATTGCAGTAAAGTGGCACATTATAATTACAGACAACCTATAGTGTTGCTGTAGTTTAGAAAATGTTCTTTTTTTTTAAATGATGTAATTAGACAGTCTTTATTTTGGAGAAGGAAAAAAAAACCACAACACTTTCCCATTACTCTAGCTAAGGAACATATGCAGGTAATACAAGCTAATGTGGTGCTTACATTTTCCCATTTTCAGACAAGGTTGGAGTCTTCACCAGACTACACACAGACTGGGAAATCCATGGGTTATCATTATCTAAAGTCCTAGCAGTATGCTATAATAAATAAGTCCTATACAAGGAACTCTGGTAGTGTAGTGGTTACGAATCGGGCTGCAAACCACAAAGTCAGCAGTTTGAAACTACCAGCTGTTCCGTGGGAGACAGATGAGGCTTTCTGCTCCAGGAAAGATTTACAGCCTAGGAAACCCTGTACAGGGTCGCTATGAGTTAGAATCGACTCCAGAGCACATAACAACAACAACAACAATATACAGGGTCACTGTGAGACCCAACCTACTTGGTGACAATTAAAAACAACAATAAATTGGGCACAGATTTTTTTATTGGCACAGAGTAATCAAAGAATGTTTCAACAGTGGCAACGAACAAGGTCACTTCCACCCCACCCCCACCCCCAGTAACGGATTAATTTATAAAACCAACTTCATTCTAGGAGATTTAAAGGATACACAAAACAAGATTCTAAAAGTCAACAGTAGAAGGGAAATAACAAAAGAAAGCAAAGATGAGCTCATAAAATGAAATGAGACTCAGGAAACAGCCTATTATGTTGCTCTTTAAGCTTGTATCAGTATGCAAATCTGGTCTTCCCACTTGTATCTGTATGCAAATCTGCTCTAAACTTTCCTTCAGACTAACTTGAAGAGGGGTACATAGTCAGTCATTGTTGTTGTTGTTAAGTGCCATCGAGTCGGTTCTGACCCATAGCGACCCTGTACAGGGTTTCCGAGGGTATAAATCTTTACCAGAGTAGAAAGCCTCATCTTTCTCCCGTGGAGCGGCTGGTAGTTTCGAACCGCTGACCTTAAGGTTCGCAGCCCGATTCGTAACCACTACGCTACCAGGCCATCATTTCTAAAATTGAAACTAAGCCAATTAGTTGTTCAGAAGTACAATTACCCTTGGTACTAAAGTTAACAACAAATGCCTTTTTCTTTCTTTTTTATTCATAAAGGAGGCAATGCATGATGTGCCAATTTATTGAAGGTCTTTGATTCTAGCTAGGATATTTCAAAGAAAACCTATTGAAGAGTGAGGACTGTTTACATTGTTTACTCTCTTTGTTAGATGTAAGACACTGTTCCACTGTGCTGCATACCCATTACTGCTGAGTCGGTTATGACTCATAACGAATCTATAGGACAGGGTACAATGTTCCCTAGTGTTCCCAAGGCTGTAATCTTTATGGAAGCAGACTGCTCTATTTTTTTCCTGTAGAATGACAGGTAGATTCAAACTGCCAACCTTTCCGTGGGCTGCCAGACATTTATTAGTCACTAAGCCACTCTGATTATTAATGATATTAAATACACTCTCAAAAATACCTAATTTAGGGTTATAGATTATATTACTACTTCAGTTTCAAATGATGTGTTTTCTCTTAATTAGCAAGACTTATGTGGTGATATTAGCCAACTTATTTCCCAGGATTTCAAATTCCTTATCTCTAATATGGACAGCTTATTGTATAATTTTCATTTAAAAAAATTCTTCAGAATTGGAACCCACTTCTAAAATTTAACAATTCTCTACTCTATGAATAGTAAGGTCAGGAAGACTTCAATCCTTTGACAGAATCTAAGAAGGGCACATACAATGTTTGTCCCACAACCTTGGAAGACAGGGTGCTTATTAAACCTGAGAGAATGTTGAATGCACTACTAAAGCAAAGACTAAGGGCAGGGCTCTTTTTGGTAGTGACAAATGCAGAATGTAATTTTTAGGACATCTCATTTTCCAGTTTTTAAAGTTTGTAAAGGCTCCCATTGTCCCTGTGTTCCTACTTGTTTTCTGAATTTGGCTCCAGACTTCTTGACCGGATCTGTTTTCTTTCTTTCTCATGTTCAAAACCAAACCAAACCCTCTTCAATAAAAAAAGCAACAGTTAGTTCACTTAGGGGCAGATTGATACAGAAAGGATCATAGTAAATCTGAGTGATTTATTTCCAGTCTGACTATCCTATGATTATATGACGTTTCAGACAATATTTGAGACAACCTTATATTTCTCAAACCATGAATCTATAGTATGATATCACTATGTATTTATTTAAAATGTTGTTGTTGTTGTTAAGTGCCACTGAGTTGGTTCTAACACATAGCAATCCTTTATAGGGTCTCCAGGGAGTAGCTGGTGAGTTTGAACTATACAAGTTCAACAATTCAAGCTCACCACTTGCCCCTCAGAAACCTTATCCAGGGTTCCTATGGGTCAGAACTGACTTGATGGCAGTTAATAACATTAACAAAATATTGGATGATGCAGAAATCACCAAATGATAAAGAAATACACAGTCATGGTACCAAAAATAGATGGTTGATGTACAATCATTTCAAGAGGTAGCATGTGATCAAAAGCCAATGATCTTGAAGGAAGAAGTCCAATGGGCATTGAAAGTACTTGTAAATAACAAGGCTCAGGTAATTGATGAAATACAAATTGAAATCTTTCAACAAACTGATGTGACACTAGAAGTACACACTCATCTATGCAAAGAAATTTAGAAGACAACTACCTGGCCAACTGAGTGGAAGACATCTGTATTTGTGCCCATTCCCAAGCAAGGCAATCTAATGGAATGCAGAAATCATCATAAAATATATCATTGATATCCTGTGCAAGTAAAGTTTTACTAAAGATAATGTAAAAATGGCTGCAATCATGCATTGGCCGAGAACTTCCAGAATTTCAACTCTGATTCAGAAGAGGACATGAAAGGAGGGGTAGCATTGCTGATGTCAGATGGGTCTTAGCTGCAATTAGAGAATACCAGAAAAATTTATTTATGTGCTTTATTGACAATGCACATGCTTTGACTGTGTGGATCATGACAAACTATGGACAACATTGCAGAGCATGAGTACTCTGGAACACTTAATTGTGCTAGTGAGAAATTTGTAAATAGATCAAGAGGCACTTGTCAGGACATCAAATGATCTATTGCATTAGGCAGATATGCTTCACAAGACCTCTTTGGAGTGTTCAAGAACAAAGATGTCAGTGTGAGGACTAC
>NW_006408639.1:4029837-4034447 GCF_000296735.1 Chrysochloris asiatica | reverse complement strand
CCAGAGTGCTCCTTGGAGGCCAAGATGGCTAGGCTTCGCCTCTCATACTTTGGACACATTGTCTGGAGAGAACAGTCGCTGTAGAAGGATGTCATACTGGGTAAGGTGGAGGGTCAGAGAAAAAGAGGAAGATCCCCAAGGATCAGCCAGGTGACATCATTGATGGCGTCAAGTGTGGTGGTGCTAGTGAGCTTGGCCCAGGATCGGACATTGTTTCGTTCTGCTGTGCATGGGGTCACTATGAGTCGGTTCCGACCCGATGGCACCTGACAACCACAAGAACAAGTTTCCTAGATTCATACTTTGTGCATTCCATGTTATGATTATTAATGGACATTTGCAATTGTTTGTCTTCATTTTAAGTTATGCCCAATCATCAAATGAAGGGCTTTACTCCAGTAGCTTCCTCATGGTCAAGTCTACTTTGAGGAGACAGCTCTTCCGCAATCATATTTTGAGTACTTTCAAACCTAAGGGGCTCATCTTCTGGCACTATATCTGACACTATTCTGTTGCTCTTTATCTTGTTTTGGTAATCAATATTCTGATGCTCACAGTGTTCCACTGCTATTCATAAGGTTTTCAGTGACTAAATATTCTGAAGTAGCTTGTCTCTCATTCTTCCTAGTCAGTCTTTGTCTGGAAGCTCAACTGAAATCTATCTAACATGAGTGACCCTGCTGGTATTTAAAACATTCATAGCATAGCTTCCAGAATCACACAACACACAAGCCACCACAGTACAATAAACTGACAGATGATTGGTGAGGTTCCTCACTAGCACAAATAAATGTTCCGGAATAATCATTCTCCATAATGTTGACCATAGCTTGAAGTGATCAACACAATGGAAAGCATTTGCAGTCAATGCAACACAGGTAATCATCTTTCTGGTATTCTCTGCTTTCAGCTAAGATCCACCTGACGTCAACAGTGTTATTGCTCTTTCCATGTCCTCTTCTGACTCTGGCTCGAACCTCTGGTAGTTTCCTGTCAGTGTACTATTGCAGCCATTTAAAGATTATCTTTAGCAAAATGTTACTTACATGTGATAATGATGTTGTCCAATGATTTTTGCCTTCGGTCGGTCACCTCTCTTTGGAACAGGTAGATATATGTATCTCTTCCAATCAGTTGGCAAGGTAGATGTCGTCCAAATTTCTTACTGTAGAAGGGTGAGTTCCTCCAGTGCTGCATCAGTTTGTTGAAAAATATCAATTTGTATTCCATTAATTTTTGGAGTCTTGTCCTTTCCCAATGGCTTCAGTGTACTGTGGGCTTCTGACTTCAGTACCACTGGTTCTTGCGTATATACTATCTCTTTAAATGGTTGAACATCAACCACTTTTATTTGGTACAGTGATTCTGTGTATTCCTTCCATTTCTTTAGATGTTTTCTGCATTGTTCAATATTTTGGTTATAAAATCCTTTACTATTGTAAGTTGTGACTTCTAGTGTGTCACTGTCAGATCAGCAGTAGACTGTGAACCACAAGATAGGCTTTTCAAACTCACCAGCTGCTTCTCAGAAACCCTATACAGGGTCGATATGAGTTGGAAGTAACTCAACATCACCTAACAACAACAACAACATTGCAAATTGAGGTTTGTAGTTTTGGTGTGGCGCTGTGGGTTAATGCGGTGGACTACAAGGTCAGTTTGAACCTTATGATTGGTGGTTCAAGCTCACCAGTCGCTTCTTGGAAACCGTATGTAAGGTTGCTATGAGTCAGAACTGACTTGACAGCATTTAACAACAACAACATATATTCCTCAGTTCTTTCAGCTTGCAAAATGATGAGCATGCTCTTTCCCTTTGGTTTGCTAATGAGAGATCTTGGCACATATCATTATAATATTTGTCTTTGTCTTCTCGAACCACCCTTTGAAATAGTCTGTCCAGCTCTTCTACCTCCTCATGTATTCCATTTGCTTTAGCATTTCTGTGTCATTTGGGCAAGTTTTCAAGGCTCTTCTGATATCTATCTTGGTTTTTCCTTTCTTTCTTCTCTTCTAAATGACCTTTTGCTTTCTTTCTATTTGATGTTCTTAATGTCATTCCTCAACTCTTGTGGTCTTTGGTCATTAGTGTCTAATGCATCAAATCTGTTTTTAAGATTATCCCTAAATTAACTTGTGGCATATTCAAGGTCATAATTTCACTCTTGTTGACATGTTTTAATTTTCTTCAGTTTCAGCATGAACTTGCATATGAGCAATTGAGGTTCTGTTCCACAGTCTGCTCCACACCGTGTTTTGTCTGATGATATGGACCCTTTCTACTATTTCTTTCCACAGATGCAGTCAGTTTGATTTCTGTGTATCCATCTTGTGAGGTGTGCAAGTGTATAATCGTGTTTTATGTTGTTTAGAAAAGGAATTTGCAATGAAGAAGTCAGTGGTCTTGCAAAATTCTCTCATGGGGAGTCCTGGTGTGGCGCTGTGGGCTAATGCATCAGATTGCAAAGTCATTTGAACTGCAAGGTTAGTGGTTCAAGCTCACCAGCTGCTCCTTGGAAACCCTACACAGGGCTGCTATGGGTTGGAATTGACTACACAGCACTTAACAACAACAATAACAACCTCTAGCATCATTTCTATCATAAAGGCCATATTTTCCAAGTATTGATCCTTCGTGTTTGTATCCAACCTTTGCATTTCAATCACCAGTAATTATCAATACATGGTGATTGCATGTTTGATTAATTTCACACTGAAGAATTTGGTAGAATTCTTTCATTTCATCATCCCTGACTTTAATGGTCGGTGCATAAATTTGAATAATAGTGGTAAAATTGGTCTTACTTTTCTTGTTGTTAAATGCTGTTGAGTCAGTCCCGACTCAAAGCAAGCATATATAGTAGGGTTTCTGAGCAGCAGATGGTGAGTTTGAACTGCCGATCGTGTGGTTTTCTGTTCAATTCTGATCCTGCAGCTGCACACCAGGGGTCTTACTTTTAAGCTTATATTTAGTATCGTATCACAGGCAGCAATATACTTTATCAGTATTGAAATGTTCTTTTTGATGATAACTGTGATGCCATTCTTCTTCAGTTTTTCATTCCAGGCCTAGTAAACTGTGTGACTGTCAAATTCAAAATGGCCAACAGCTGTCGGTTTCAGCTCACCATTGTTCTTAGTAGCCTTTGATTTTGTTAGATGAGTTTGAATCACCAAACTGTGGTTCTTTCAGTCCTGAGCTTACCCAACCATGCCACACCAATACTTCAATTCAGCTCACTAATGCCTATAGATCAGTGTTTTTGTATTTCATTTCATTTTTGACAACTTCCAATTTTCCTACATTCTTACTTGGTACATTCCATGTTCCGATTCTCAATGGATGTTTACAGCTATTTCTCCTCATTTTGAATAGTGTCTTATCAGCTAATGATAATACTGTACACCATTTGTGTCATCGCAGTCCACTCTATTTTTGAGAAGCTAACACTTCCCCAGTGGTATTTTGAGTGTCTTCCAACCTCCAGGGTTCATCTTTGGACACTACATCTGACAATAATCTCTTGCTATCTGACTGTGGTTCACGTGGATTCACAAGGTTTTCAATGACTAAATAATTGGAAGTTGTCTGCCTCTCCTTCTTCCAAGTCTGTTTTAGTCTGGAAGCTCAGCTGAAACCTTTCCACCATGGATTACCTTGTCGGCATTCAAATACCTGTGACATAGCTTCCAGCATCACAGCAACACACAATCCACCTCAGTACAACAAACTGATGGACATGTGGGGGACTGTTTTACACAGGGTGGTTACAATTGGAGCTGTCTCAGTGACACCTACCAACAATTAACAATGACTCAAGCTCACCAGTTGCTCCTTGGAAATCCTATACAGGGTCGCTATGGGTCGGAATCGACTCAATGGCACTTGACAACAACAATGACATATGCAACCTAACTATACTATGATGCTATGACTTTCCAGATAATATTTGACACAGCCTTATATTTCTCAGATCATGAATCTGTAGATGATTACTGCAGAAGACCTTTTTAAAGTGTCTTTCTTTAATGATGGTGTAATATTTTGGAGTATTTGTTTAAAGTAGCAGAGGTTAACATTACTAATTCTATTAATATTGATGACAATGTCTTGTAAATTTTTATGGATATTGTTAAAGTTCTCTACTGTTATGTAACAAATTATAACATATGTAAAACAACTTCCGTTTATTATCTTACAGTTCTGTGGGTTGTAAATCCACTCATAGTATGACTAGGTTCTCTGCTTAGGATCTTGGTGTTGGCTAGTGCTTCTCTTCCAAGTTCACCCAGGTTGTTGGCAGAATTTATTTCCTGTATGATTGAATCCCTCATTTTGTTGCTAACTACTGGCTTATGACTCTCAGCTCCTAGAGGCTGCTCTCTGGTAAAATGATCCCCGTGGGTAACATGAATGTTTACTTTCTTCCAGGATGATAGGAGCTCATTTCTCTGATGTCTTCCCTTTCCAGTCTACTGCAAAGGCCATGTAAAGTGGTTGTTGTTGTTGTTAAGTGCCATCGAATCGGTTCCGACCCATAGCGACCCTGTACAGGGTTTCTGAGGGTGTAAATCTTTACGGGAGTAGAAAGCCTCATCTTTCTCCCGCA
>NW_006408639.1:4017991-4028487 GCF_000296735.1 Chrysochloris asiatica | reverse complement strand
GATGCCTTTGAGTTGTGGTGTTGGAGGAGAATATTGAAAGTGCCATGGGCTGCTAAAAGAACCAATAGATCTGTTTTGGAAGAAGTGCAGCCAGAGTGCTCTTTGGAGGCCAAGATGGCTAAACTTCATCTCTCATACTTTAGACATATAAACAGGAGGGAACAGTTGCTGAAGAAGGATGTCATGCTGGGTAAGATGGAGGGTCAGAGAAAAAGAGGAAGACCCCCAACGAGATGGATCAGCCAGGTGACATCATTGATGGTGTCAAGTGTGGCAGCGGTGGTGGGGTTGGCCCAGGATCGGACATTGCTTCATTCTGCTGTGCATGGGGTCGCTATGAGTCGGTTCTGACTCGATGGCAGCTGACAACAACAACAACAAACAGCAACAACAGTACAGTTGTCTTTAATGTAGCATAATCATGAAAGTGGTGATCACATCACCATGTGCCATATAACGTAACCTAGTGCCTTACGATCAGCAGTGGACTGCTAACCACATGATTACAGCCACTGCTTGGAAACCCTCATACAGGGTCACTATGAGTCACAACTGACTCCGACGGCACATAAAAATAACAACAATCATACAAGAAGGTATTTCATGACATTCACTGTTTTGTGCATGCTCATAGCAAAGGACTTAAACGAGGAGTGCATGCATAGTGTAAAAGTTGGATATTCTTGGGAACTGTCTTAGAATTCTGCCTACCACAGATAGAAAGTTAATTGGCCATGACAGTGAATTCTGATCTTCACAGATAAGACAGCATACTCTAAAATTAGGACTTCCAGTCATTAGAAAATCTTGCAACAACTGTGATTCCACCTGGGCATAAACTAGATGAAAGGAAAAGCCCCACAGGCTTGAGAGTGAATAAAAATGGAAGATCTTTCTTTGACATTTTTTTTGTCACATCAAAACAACTTAGAAATAAGAAAGAATGAGCACTGCTTCAATTTTAATTAAAGTGCCACAAAATGGACAGGTCCCAGCTTTAGTGCCACTAACTTTATATACTACGTATTTGTCACATACATCCAGTCTACAATGTACAACTCTGCCTGATTTCATTCATGTTTCTGGGTGTTAGTTTCTCTTTGAACTAAATGTTTTCCTTTCACTGTGGAAATTCTATTTATGCTTCAAATTCAGATTCAGATACTGCTCTGATTTATCCTTCCATAATAAGTTGACCTTTACTTTGCCTTGTACTATTTATTGATAACTGTTTTGTTTTTTAATAAATCTTTATTAAGCATGTTGTTGTTGTTGTTGTCAAGTGCTTTTGAGTTGGTTCCAACCCATAGCGATGATGTAAAAGGGTTTCCGAGGAGCAACTGCTGAGCTTGAACTGCCGACCTTGGGGGTCAAACTGATTTTGCAGTCCAGCACATTAACCCACAGCACCATACCAGGACTTAAACATAGTTCTGTGGAAATAAATGTGTCTTTTCAATTCTGATTCACCCTTTTTCTTCTTTTCTTTTCCCAAATATTAGAGTGCCTAATGTTCAGTTTCATATCCAATATGTTGTTGTTGTTTTGTGCTGTGGAGTCGGTTCCGACTAATAGCAAGTCTGTACAGGGTTTCCGAGAGTGTAAATGTTTACGGGAGCAGAAAGCCTCCTCTTTCTCCCGCGGAATCGCTGGTAGTTTTGAACTGCTAACCTTGCATTTCGCAGCCCAATTCATAACCACTACGCTACCAGAGCTCCTTATATGATTGCTCAAATAATGAAATGACTAATGACAGATATTTGATTTCTACATTTGAGTGCTATGTAAGGTGTGGCACTGTAGAATAAGGACTGGACTGCTAACCAAAAGGTCGGTGGTCCAACCCACCAGCTGCTCCTTGGAAACCCTATACAGGGTCGCTATGAGACAGAAGTGACTTACCAACAAATAACAGATATTTGATTCGCCATATGAGTACTAAATCTAGCATTGCCTTGGTTCAATGTACAAATTATGTTCTTGTGAGACATTGTTATTGTTGAGTGCTGGCCAGTTGGTTCCAACACAGAGTAGCCATGTATAGGGTTTCTTAGGAGCAGCTGGTGGGCTTGAACCTTTGACTTTGGGGGTAGCAGTCCAGTGCTTATCTTATAGAACCAGACCAGGACTCCTTGTGAACCATTGTGACTTTTTCTTTGTTTTTTTTTTTCCCTATTACTGAAAAATCCAGTGCCCATTTGTATATCAGAACACTTGGCATTTGTCATTTTCAGCCTGAATGCTTTTTACCTAGATCTCTTTAATTTTGATTCTGATTTACATTCACATGACCTATCTCCAGAGAGTCCTTCCCACCCTAAAGTCCCCCTGGTCACTCAGTGGATAATGACTCATATTGACCCTGCTGTTGTTCCAACTCATAAAGACTCTGTAGAGGGTTATAAGGAGTGGCTGGTGAGTTTGTATCGCTGACCTTGCTGTTCAAATTGGCTTGCAGTCCAGTGCTTATCTTACAGTGCCACACCAGGACTAGGACAGAGTAAGAGTGCACCAAAAGCCTTCCAAGGCTGTCTGTCAATCTTTACAGTAGCAGGTTGCCACATATTTTTGTTGTAAAGAGGCTTTTGAGTTTGGGTTAGTAGCATAGCGCTTTAGATACCGCACCCACCAGAGCTCCTTCTGCATAAAGTTGTTGTTATTAAGTGTCATCGAGTTAGTCCAATTTATAGTGTCCCTGTATAGGATCTCCGAGGAGTGGCTGGTGAGTTTGAACCACTGGCCTTGTGATTCAAATCGACCTTGCAGTCAAGTGCACTATCCCACAGTGCCACACCAGGAGACGGCTAATGAAAAGTAGTTCTCTCTTTGAGTCATTAACCTGTATTTTTAAGTATATTTCTAATTATTCCTTAGCATTATTTCTATCTGAAGTTTTAAATTAAATATAGTTGTTTCTCCTCATGAAAATGCACACTCAATGAGGGCAGGAATCTCTTTTCATCGCTTGTCTACATTGCCTGAAGTATCATATGATAGAATTAAGATCAAAGATAATCTGATATTTCAATGGTATTATACAACTCACAGCAAGATAGCAATGATATTTCCACCGTTTTTTTTCATCTTTATGAAAAATAGGGGACCAATGTAATAATGGAGTACGGTGGCTTTTTAAGATAAGCATGGACTTTGAATCACAAAGTTGGCAGTTTGAACCTATCAACTGCTCCATGCGAGAACAATGCAGCATTCTGCTTCTTCAAAAAGATTGAAAGTCTTGTAAACCCTATACAGGATCTCTATGTGATGGAAAGGATTTAACACCACGTAACAGCAATGTGATAATAGTATAGATTTTGTTCAATTAGTGAAGATGTTGTACACACAGGAAAATCAAACAGAAAACCTTACAATACTGGCATGATTTAGAATCTGGATACTCTGAAAAATTGTTGTGTTTATATGAACTAATTGCCTACTTCCCATCTGTATGTCTGTGTATGGCATTAAAAAAATACTTATGGTTCTGATTCATTAAGATAGCAATATTTAGTTTATTTGATAATAGAAATTGAACAAGTATTCTGAAAATAACAAAAATGAAGGATGTAAACTTTATAAATTATACATTAATGACTATGTATCACTATATATTATTTATATCTTACCGGACATCCAATGCTAGCTCTCTCTGTGTCTTTAGACAGTAAGGATATTCATTTATTAACAGGCTGAGAGAAAATATCCTATATTACTAAGAGATTTGGCATCCCACACTTTAATTTCTTATCTTAACATCTAGTAAATTCAACATTCCATTCTGGCCAGTATTTAAAACTCATAATAGGTACATTATATTCAACATGATTTTCTTGATCAGTAAGTATTTAAATGAATAATTTTCAATTAATTATTGAATTCTTCTCATTTGGCATTCTTTAGCTCATTAAAGAAGCAATAAAAAACGTTTGGTAGATACTTCATTCAGTTCTGGCAAGGTAACCCATAGAGACCTATAGGAATTAATACATTTCAATGCTTACTGTCAGAATGATTTAGAGCATTCAGTTTGATATCACTGGCTGTGCCTGTCCCAGCCCTGTGTCCTAATGATCAGTAGCCTTGCATGCTCTGAGACTAGGTGGAGAATTATGAAGAGCTCAATAGTTTCAGGGTTTGAGCTATGCAAAAGGAGGCAGCTTGAATGAACCCCACATGAACCATTCCATTTAATCTTAAGAGATAAATTAAACTTTCTATTCATTTTCATAGTCTTCATTATGCTAGGGGAGATAGCAAATTGGTAATAATGACTGGTTCTGGATTTTTAAAATTACACTAAAATTTAACTTGATTCAGGTAAATAAAGAGACTGATAAAAGATTTAGAATAAATGCTCTGGTTCGCTGTCCTTGTCCTTTTTTTCTTGCCTTGAACCAGACAGGAAGCCAAGTGCTTCAGCAGCCACTTTGGTAGCATGAGGTAAAAGCAAGCATGTTAAGGATGCTTCCGTTCTAATCTGTTGTGTGCTGCAGGATAATGCACTGGACTGGAAGGTTGGTTTAAATCCTATACAGGGTGCTATGAGTCAGAACTGACTTGACACTTAACAACAGGAAGTGTTAATTTGTAAATGTTCTTTATGATAGTATCATTGAGTGGTTGTATGAATATTTTACTGGTTACCTCACTATTCTTGATATGGTCAAAAATGAATTCCTAATAAAAAATTCCTAGTAGAAAATATAAAATTAACAACCTGCAATGATAAACCTTGCTTGCTAGAAGTGAACAGGATTTATAATACTTTTTGGTTAAGATCAAAACTGTATGTAGCCTTCAGTATGGATGGCACCTCAATGTAAAGAAAGCAAAAATACACACAACTGGACCAATAAATAACATCATAATAAATGGAGAACTATTTACAATTGTCAAAGACTTCATTTTGCTTGGCTCCACAATCAATGCACATGGAAGCAGCAGTAAATAAAAAAAATAACATGTTGGGAAATAGTCTAATGATAAGTTATTATTTAATCAGACATCCATATATAATATAACAAAACTAATATATTTAAATTACTGATTGCTACTTTTGTCTTCTGGTTCAAATAGCCTAAAGATAATTCTAGCCATTTATATAACTTTAATTATTTCATTCCAATTTAAAAAAGTAATCTATACCACTTAAAAATTTTTTTAAAACTATAAAATAAAGACTGCATAAGAAAGAAAAAGTACTCATAATTCCCATACTTAAAAATAACTCTTGCAAGTGTTTTGATATGTTTTCTACCAGCTCTGAAAAATACACTTAGACATTTAGATTTATTTATTTGATGTGAAGAATCTTCTCACTGAATCATAAGGAAAGGGATGTGATTAAAGATAGAAAGAATGAAATAGAATGAAATTCATGTTAATTCATTTATTTCATTGGACAACGATTCTAGGAGGATATTCTAGTGTCTAATACTATTGGCAACAAGTAACTACCAGTTATTTTATATTATTGTTGTTGAGATTATTAGATGTGGTAGAGTTCGTTGCTGCCCATATGCACAACAGAAGGAAACACTGCCCTATCCTGCGCCATCCTCACAACAGTTAGTATGCTTGGGTTCACTGTTGTTGCCACCATGCTAATCTATCATGTTGGGGGCCATCCTCTTTTATGCTGAGCCTCCCATTTTTTTACCAAGAATGATGTCCTCCTCCAGGGAGTGGTCCAACATGAGAACATGTCTTAAGTATGAGAAACGAAGTCTTACTATTGTAACTTCTTCCAACACAGATTTGCTTGTTCTTTTGGTAGTCTGTGGTACGTCTAATATTCTTCTCCAACCATAACTCAAATGCATCAATTCTTCGAAGGTCTTACTTGTTCTTAGTTCAAGTTTAACATGCATCTGAGCTGATTGAAAATAACATGTGTTGGGTCAGGCACATCTGATTCCTGAAACTGAGATCTTTGCTCTTTCATGATTTAAAGAGGTCTTGCAGAGCAGATGTGCCTAATGCAGTAAGTGCATCATTTGATTTCTTGACTGTTGCTTCCATGAGTGTTGATTGTGGATCCAAGGAAAATGAAGGCTTCTTCACTTCTAGCAAGCAAGATGTATCATCTGCATATTGAAGGTTGTTAATGTTTATGTTTTATATTAACTCATTTTTGAAGATATCAAGAAAATTAGAGGTAAATTCGAGGATCGGTGAAAAAGAGGAAGACCCATAACAAGATAGATAGAAATGGTGATGGTGATGGTTACATGCCGTGGAGTCGGTTCTGACTTGTAGCAACCCTGTACAGGGTTTCCGAGGTTGTAAATCTTTAGGGGAGCAGAATGCCTCATCTTTCTCCCATGGAACAGCTGGTAGTTTCGAACTGCTGACCTTGAGGTTCACAGCCTGATTCGTAACCACTAGGCTATCAGAGACCTTATAAATAGACATGTTGTTGTTGTTGTTGTTATGTGCCGTGGAGTCGGTGCCGAGTCATAGCAACCCTGTACAGGGTTTCCGAGGCTTTAAATCTTTACAGGAGCAGAAAGCCTCATCTTTCTCCCGTGGAACAGCTGGTAGTTTCGAACTGCTGACCCTGAGGTTCACAGTCCAATTCGTAACCACTATGCTACCAGAGCTCCTTATAAATAGACATGTTGTTGTTAAGTGCCGTCGAGTCGGTTCCGACCCATAGCGACCCTGTACAGGGTTTCTGAGTGTGTAAATCTTTACGGGAGTAGAAAGCCTCATCTTTCTCCCGTGGAGCGGCTGGTAGTTTCGAACCGCTGACCTTAAGGTTCACAGCCCGATTCGTAACCACTACGCTACCAGACTATAAAATGGGCTCAAACACCTCTCAACAGCACTAATTGAATAGCTTTTCTGTGGGGAGCTCGTCTGTTTCTCTTGGCTCACATTTTTACCTCAGCACACCTTGCAATGGGAGTGTGATGGCTCTGTATGATAAGTACTGGTCTGTGAACTACAAGGTTGGTAGTTCAAGTCTATCAACTGCTCTAAGGGAGAAAACTGAGACTTTCTACATCACCAAAGACTTGCAGCCAGATAAACCTTATTTCAGGGTTGCTATGAGTTGGAATTGGACTCGACAGCACTCAGCAACAGCAATATCACATTGTTGTTGTTGTTGTTAAGTGCTGTCGAGTCGGTTCCGACCCATAGCGACCCTGTACAGGGTTTCTGAGGGTGTAAATCCTTACGGGAGTAGAAAGCCTCATCTTTCTCCCGCGGAGCGACTGGTAGTTTCGAACCGCTGACCTTATGGTTCGCAGCCCGATTCGTAACCACTACGCTACCAGAGCTCCTATCAAATCACATTGTATTAGGCCTTATATATTTTTCAATAATAACCGTTTGTTTATTTACTATGAATATTATTTTAATATAATTTCAAAGCCTTGGTTCATTTTTTCTTGTCTATATGAACACTTTGAATACTAACAAAATTGCCCAGTTTGGAATTTTTGCTTATATTTTTTGTTATAATTGATGTAAATGAGCTAAGTAAAATCTAGTAAATAAGCATTACTTCAAGTTAGTTCTCCAGATCATTATAGAAAGATATGGTTGTTGTTGTTAAGTGCCATCGAGCCAATTCCGACCCATAGCGACCTTGTATAGGGTTTCCGAGGAGCAGCTGGTGAGCTTGAACCGCTGACCTCGCAGTTCAAACATCTTTGCAGTCTGGTGCATTAACCCACAGCGCCACACCAGGACTCCTATAGAAAGATATGGTAACTTGCATTTTATTATTGATATTATTATTATGATTCATATGGTGCTGCAGATTAATGTGCTGGACCGCACGGTCAGTTTGAACCACAAGGTTGGCAGTTCAAACCCACCAGCTTCTCCTTGGAAACCCTATACAGGGTTGCTGTGGGTCGGTACAGACTTGGTGGCACTTAACAAAAACAACAACAACCATATAAACAACTAAGGAGTATGGTGGCACTGTAATGTAAGCACTGAAATGCTAACAGCATCAGTAGTTCAAGCCCATCAGTTAATTACTCCACCTGAGAACGATGAGGTTTTCTGTTAGAGGCTTCCAGCCTCTAAAACCCTTTACAGGGTTGTTATGAGTCAGAAATGAACTTGATGACACCTGATAGCACCAATAACACAAAGAACTAAAATGCTTGATTCACCCCTACAATGTAGTGAATTGTTTATGTCTCTTCTAGCCTTCTCTTTGTAATTCCCACCAAACAACTCTTTTCATGATAGGTCTGGAGAAGACATAGGTGGGAGAAGATACTGATAGCATGACATGATGCAGCTGTGGCTATTAACAGAGTTAGTTGTAATTGTGAAAACTTGAAACTCTAACAGTGGGTTACATTGAGCCATCTCAGAAGCAGAATGGGGGATCTAACTATCAACAAAGAGGAGCCAGGAGCGGATTGTGTCCTTTGGACCCCGATATCCCGCACAGTGAACTTCCTTGATCCAGGGACAGAAAGTTGTGACACTGGACGAGCTTCAGAATCAAGAGCCAGAACACAAGACAGAGCAGTGGATAGCCCAGTCTATGAAGAGAGTAAAGCTGAGTGACTCCGGGCAGGAAGTGGCTTGTAGACTGGGCTGTCTCCAGGCGCTAAGTGGGAGAGCTAGTTTTGCTGACCCATGGAGCTAGAGCCAAGTGTCTTCAGGTGAAGTTGTATGGTAGACTGATGTATCTTGTGGGCATTTAACTGGACCAACTGTGCCCTGAGCATTTTCTGACCCTGTGTTGTAATCTGTTAACTTCACTAATAAACACCTCCTAAGTAGCGTAGTGGTTACGAATCAGGCTGCGAACCTTAAGACCAGCAGTTTGAAACTACCAGCCGCTTCCTGGAAGAAAGATGAGGCGTTCTGCTCCCGGAAAGATTTACAGCCTTGGAAACCCTGTAAAGGGTTGCTATGGGTCGGAACCGACTCGAGGGCACTTAACAACAACAACTGTTAGTATGGTTTCTGGGCTCTGTGTGAACACTGCAGCAGCTTTTCGAACCCAACTGAGGAATAGAGAGGGTTGTGGGAGGAATGGTTGCAGCTTCATATTTTCTCAACCCCAAAATCGTTATAAATTGAGAATTCCTTGTGCCTACAATAATTGAGAAACCTTAAACAAAACCTTCGATTTAAGATATTTCAAAGGAAAATCCACAGAAGTGGTTTAATTTCGTGTATAAAAGTTGCTGTCTTATATGACTCTGAAGCAGAATCATAAAAGGAGGCTTCAAGAAGTCCTGGGAAATGGAACTAAAAGATGACAACTTTTCACAGGCTTTTGAAGGCTTTTACAGGACTGAGTTAAAACAAAACAATTCCCTCCTTTTGTTATATTCTTAACATCAAGCATTTGTTTGTCACTCACATAGGTAGTAAATGATTTGGAGAAGGTGATGAGTTCAGGAGTTTTCTTAAGTATTTTCATCAAGAATTGAAATCTATTTTAATTGATTGGAATTAATTTGTTACAATTGCACATCTTTTTGTTTAAGGGGAGCTGGTGAAAAAATCTTTTAAAGTGATTTAAAAATTAGTGGCTGACCAAACTGTGGGTCTTTTACCCCTCTTCTAACCAAAGACTACAGGATACTGTTGAAAGTTCCTATTCCCAGGATGATATTTTCTCCCCGAAGCAAAGAATGTTTCCAGAGAAGAGTTGAGAATCCCCAATGGTTTGACTGGTTGATCTTCTAGTCATCTTTTTAGCCATGAGCCATAGGGATATTGGCAAACATTGTTCAGTACAAAAAATAAAAAGTAATAATCTTTCTAAGAATGTCTATACATGGCTAAAGCTGTAGGGTCGTAAGAAGCACAAAGTGATTGTGAACATGGGTCTCTCGGGTTAATAGCTAGAAATCAAATGCATTAGGAAATCCAGCAGGAAGGGGCTGATAAGAAAAATTCTTTGTTCCTTTGGTTATAGCAACACTTAAGATAAAACTGGAGTACATTTTAGATATGCCCAAGTCTAACTTGAGAATAAACATGGAGTGAATATTGAAAAGAACAGCAGGAAAGCATTAAAACATTTTTTTTCTCACTGAGCTAAATATTTGTAGTTCAAAAATAAATTGTTTTCTAGTAATTTTGAGTACTCTAGTTTGAATTCCAGTTCACATGGAATAGAAACGGTCACTTGTCTTCTAAAAATAATCACATCGATGACAAATGTATAACAATTGACAGATATATAACAAATGACAGATATATAACAAATATTTTCATAAATAAAAATGGAAATCTCTAATATATAAGACTTTCATAATTAGTATGTTAAATAAACTATGATTATGAATGCAGATTAAGGTAGCATTTTAAAATTTTAATCCTTTGAATTATAAAAGGAATATTGTTGTTGTTAAGTGCTGTAGAGTGGATTCTGACCCATAGCGACCCTGTATAGGGCTTCCAAGGAGCAGCTGGTGAGCTTGAACCTCCTCCCACCTTGCAGTTCAAACGACTTTATAGTCTGATGCATTAGCCCACAGTGCCACACCAGAACTCCA
>NW_006408639.1:4003883-4017701 GCF_000296735.1 Chrysochloris asiatica | reverse complement strand
TGGTGGTGGTGGTGGTGGTGTTCGTTATATGCTGTGGAGTCAGTTCCAACTCCAGGATTTCCGAGGCTGTAAATCTTCACGGGAGCAGAAAGCCTCTTCTTTCTATTATACTTTTCAGACTATTCAGTAACTTGATATTTTCACTTAACAATAAATCACTTCTAGTTATGAATGTCAATACACATAGTTTTTCATTCTTCATAAAAGCCACAGAATATCTCCCAGTGCCTGAAAAACAGAATGCCATCAACCATCTTGAAGGACACTTAGATGTATTCAAGAGTTTCTCTATTTAAAACAATGTTGCAATTATTCTCTTTATCTAAATTTCTGAGCATAATGGCATCATTGATATTACTGGTCACATTCCCAGAAGTAAGATTGCTGAGTCCAAGGGTATGCATATTAGAAAATTTAATACCTAACGGTACATCATTTTAATTGATTTAAACAAAGCCCCTGGAAATGTCATCACCGATAAAAGCTGAAATCTCTGCTGTCTTTACTTTTGAGCTCCAGAAATCAATAGAGTTTAGATGAAAGGTTGTCATTTCTGGATGGCAAAATACCCACATCTGACAGCTGCACATTATCTCCAATCCTAAAAGTCACACCCATAAAAAATACATGGAATAAGAGAATTTTCAGCAGTGGTTAATATTTGTAATAACTGGGTATTCAGCTCATTGCACCCCCTCTTGGGAGACATAACAAAGATTCAAGTATCCACTTTCTGGTTGGAACAATAAATAAGTGGGTTTTATTTATAGACTGAGGGAAGTACATTGATTATTTTGCAATACCTAGGAGAAATGTAGATTATTGCAATACAGAAGCTAACCACTGGATCAATGGGTAGCTTTACATCTTACTAATTTCCTCACTGACAAAGAAGTTCAGGCCATGATTGGAGATGGTGGGTTGTTTAAAGAATAAAAAGAGACAGTCAAATAGGAAATCTCAACTCCTAAGGTTAACGCACAATTAATTCCATTTTAATAGTTATAAAAGTCAATACCATAATAAGGGAGGGAACAAATATAACATGAGGACAAATGTCTATATTGTTGTTGTTAAGTGCCGTCGAGTCGGTTCCGACCCATAGCGACCCTGTACAGGGTTTCCGAGGGTGTAAATCCTTACGGGAGTAGAAAGCTGGTAGTTTCGAACCGCTGACCTTAAGGTTCGCAGCCCGATTCGTAACCACTACGCTACCAGAGCTCCTTAAATGTCTACATATGGGAACAAAAATAAGAGACTGAGTGGAAAAAGGTGGGAAAGTAATTAAGAGCAGTATCTGCTGACTGGCATGAGACAGGTTCAAAAGCACAATGAGCCGCAGTGTACTGTGAGTTCAAAGGCTGAAAAATAAAGGAAGTGAGAAATCATGAAAGGAAACGAGATATTTTAGAGTGAGAATTAAAATATATATATATATATATATATATATATATTACCTAATTAGAGTTACAAAATAATAATAGGTAATGGTGAATAGGCAATATTTAAGAGGAAATAAGAGTCCTGGTGTGGCGCTATGGGGTAAAGCACTTGACAACAATGTTGGCAGTTCAAAGTCACCAGCCGATCCTTGGAAACCCTTTATAAAGTTGCTATGAGTCATAACCAACAAACAAGAGGAAATAGGTGAAATTCTTCAACCAGAAAAAGGTCTGAAAGAAGGGCCCACTATGTGCTTTCTATAAAACAGAAAGCACATCAAAAACAAAATATTGTGTCTAAATTGTCAACAAGGGTAGATAGATGGATAAATAGATTGATAGATTGATGGCCTGGTTGATAGATTGATGGAAGTAAATTTTAAGAACATTGAGGTTAGAATAAAAATCTTAATAGTTTCAAGTGAAATATTAAAATCTGAGACAAATGACTATATTAAGTCACATAATTTGTTTGGTGGGTAATGTGCTACTGAGAATACTCTGTGCAGTTGTTGTTCTAGCCCACATCAGTGTCTCAGTGCTCCATGGCTTTCTGCCATGTTTTTCCATTTCTCTAACAACCTGTCTCTGTCAGCTCTTTCTTCAGATTTGGATTAGCTGCTCCTCTGACCTTTGACCCAGTGCTCCACTTCTTGTCTTATCTCCTTCCAAACTGATTATTTATGAGAAAATATACTGTCCACTAATATAACATCTCTGGGTTGGCCTTATGAACTCTTCAATGACAAACCCTACAGGCATGGCACAGCCTTCCAGTAAACGACCAGTCTGCAGCTTCCTGCCACTCTGCTGTTGAGACATTTATGTCCTGTATAGAAAAAGGATTTTAAAGTACTCGATTGGTGGTGGTTATGTGCCGTGGAGTCGGTTACGACAAGGTTTCCAAGACTGTTAGGTTTATGTGTTGTTGTTGTTGTTGCTGTTGTAAAGTGCCCTCAAGGCGGTTCTGACTCAAATCAACCCTGTATAGGGTTTCAGAGCAGTGACTGGTAGGTTTGAATATCTGATCTTGTGGTTAACAGTCCAGTGCTTATCCTACAATGCTGTACCAGGACCCCAAGGCTTATATGTTGTTAAGTGCCAGTGAATCGGCTCTGATTCTAGTAAACCTGTAGAGAGGGTTTCTAAGGAGCAGCTGCTGAGTTTGAACCGCTGATCTTCCAGTCCAAACTGACTTTGCAGTCCAGTGCATATTCTAGAGTGCCACACCAGGACTTAATAGGAAGCTCATATTTTAGAACTTAAAGATTGTTTTAAGTTTTTGTTTTTTTAAATGTGTATTGTGTCTGAACACATTTAGAAACTATTTGAGTTGTTTCAAAAAAACATTTAAAACAATTACAAAAGTTATACATTAATACATTCTTCTTAAGTACATTAAAGTGCATTACAGATAAGGCAAAAATCCATCTTTGACCGTTATTCCCAGGATTGGTTTTGCTTCCTCTCCCAAGAGTTGCCATTCTTCTCAATTTGGATGTATCACTTCAGAAATTTGTTTGTTTTTTGATCTATATATGCCCACAAAATATATAGTAGTTTTATGTATTTCAAAATATAAATAGTAACTTTCTATATGTTTTATTCTGAAACTTGCTTTATTTTTCCCAGTTGTTGTTGTTGTTGTTAGGTGCCATCGAGTCGGTACCGACTCACAGCAACCGTATGCACAGCAGAATGTAACACTCCCTGATCCTGGGCTAGCCTCACTATTGTTGCCACACTGGAGCTCACTGATGCTGCCACTTTGCCAATCCATATTGCTGGGGGTCTTCCTCTTTTTCTCTGACCCTCCACCGTACCAAACATGATATCCTTCTCCAGCAACTGGTCCCTCCTGACCATATGTCCAAAGTATGAGAGACGAGATTTGGCCATCTTGGCCTCCAAGGAGCATTCTGGCTGCACTTTTTCCAACACAGATCTGTTGGTTCTTTTGGCAGCCCATGGCTCTTTCAATATTCTCCTCCAACATCATAACTCAAAAGCATCAATTCTTCTGCTATCTTCCTTATTCACTGCCCAGCTTTCACATGCATATGAGGTTATTAAAAATACCATGGCTTGGGTCAGGCACACCTTGGTCCCAAGCTGACATCTTTGCTCTTCAACACTTTAAAAAGGTCTTGTGCAGAAGATTTGCCTAATGCGATACGTCCTTTGATTTCTTGACTGCTGCTTCCATGAGTGTTGATGGTTGATCCGAGAAGAATGAAGTCCTTGACAACTTCAATCTTTTCTCCATTGATAAGAATGTTGTTTATTGGTCCAGTGGTGAGGATTTTTGTATTCTTTACATTGAGATGTAATCCATACCAAAGGCTGTGACTTTTTATCTTCATCAGTAAATATTTTAAGTCTTCATCACTTTCAGAAAGCAAGGTTGTATCATCTGCATATCGCAGTTTGTTAATGAGTCTTCCTCCAGTCTTGATGCCACATTTTTCTTCATATAATCCAGCTTCTTGGATTATTTGCTCAGCATACAAGTTGAATATGTACGGTGAAAGAATATAACCCGGTCACACACTTTTCTTAATTTTTTCCAGTACTTTCCCATATTTATTAGTGCGCTTAAGTCTTTGTTGTTGTTGTTGTTAGTGCCAACGATAGGTTCCATCCATAGCGATTGTGTATAGGGTTTCCAAGGAGCTGCTCATGAATTTGTACTGCTAACCTTGTTGCTGAAACCAACTTTGCAGTCCAGTGCATTAACCTCAAAACTGATATTCTGCTTCACTAAAGATATACCCAAGATCCTTGGTGGGATTGTGGCTGAGTGATTGACTGATAACTGAAAGTTTGGCAGTTCAAACCTACCAACCCCTCAGCAGGAAACCGATTTTTGAATCTGCTTCCTTAAATATTATAGCCTTGGAATCCCAATGGGGCAGTTCTATGCTGTCCTGTAGGGTTGTTTGGAATTGTAATCATCTTGGTGGCAGTGGGTTTGAACAGATAAACCAAAAAGAATTTGTTGACCTTTAGCCATTTAAAGAGGTAGCATATGATCAAAAATTGATGATACTTAAGGTAGTAAGTAGTCCAAGCTGCAATGAAGACATTGGCAAAAAACAAGAGCCCAGGAACTGGCAGGGCATAAACTGAGACGATTCAGGAAACTGATTCAACTCTAGAAGTGGTCACTTGTCTACACCAAGACTCTTGGGAAACAGCTACCTGGTCAGTTGATTAGAAGAGATCCATATGTGTGTCCATTCTGAAGTAAGGTGATCCGACAGAATAGGTCAATGATTGAAAACTATCATTAATGTTGCAGAAAAACAAAATTATGCTGAAGGTAATTTTAAAATGGTAGCAGCAGAATGTGAACAGGGAAAAGTCAGAAGTTCAAGCTAGATTCAGAATCGAATGTGGGACAAGGGGTATTGCTAATATCAGATGGCAGAAAGCTGAACCAGAAAAATGTATACCTGTGTTTTAAAGACTATGCAAAGTCATTCAACTGTGTGGATCATAACACATTGTGAAGAATGGCGATTCCAGAACACACAATGGCATTCATTCAGTTGTTTGAATAAAACAAGGAGATACTAGATGATTATAGAACAGAAAAGGTATGTGTCAGGTTAGTATCTTTTCACCACACTTACTCAGTCCGTATGCTGAGTAAATAATCTCACAAGCTGGGTTATTTGAAAAAAAGAGGGGCATCAGGATAAAGTTAAACAAATCAACAACCCAAGAAATGCAGATGATGCAACCTTGCTTGGTGAAAGTGAAGAGGACTTGACACACCTACTCATAAAGTTCAAAGACTACAGCTATCAATATTGATTATAACTCAACATTAAATATAATAACAACAACAACAAACCTCCAACAAAAAAAGAAAAACTCACAACTGGACCAAGAATCATTATGATAAAGAGAGAAAATATAGATATTGTCAAAGATTTCATTTTTTTAAACTGTTTTATAGTGAATTATGTGATAGTTTACAAGGGAGAACATTAGCTTTATATTCATCCTATTGTATATCATTACAATGCCATGGTTACAATCCCCTCCATGCATCATCAATCAACCCAAGGGTATACCCTGCAAGCCTGCCCCTTGGTCATCAGCACACAGCCCCTCTCCCTTTATGGGTCTAGAGACCCCAGCCGCACCATCTCTCCACATCATTGTCTCTGCCTCCTCAAAGATTTCGTTTTGCTTGGATCCATAGTTAATGCCCATGGAAGTAGTACTGAAGAAATCAAATGATGTATGTCATTGTGCACATCTGTTGCAGAATGCCCCCTTTAAAGTGTGAAAAGATTCCTGATATAGTGCTGTGGGTTACTTCGCTGGACTGCAGAGTTGGTGGTTCAAGCTCACCAGTCACTCCTCGGAAATCCTACAAGTGCGCTATGGGTTGAAACTGACACAAAGGCACTTAATAACAACAAAGTGTGAAATCGCAAAAATGTCACTTTGAGAACTAAAATGTGCCATACCCACCCCTTGGTATTTTTAATCACCTCATATGCATGTGAAAGCTAGACAAAAAGAATTGATGCATTTGAATTATGGTGTTGGTAAGTAATATTGAATATGCCATGGACTTCCAGAAGAAGGAAAATATCTGTCTTGAAAGAAATACTTCCAGAATGCTCCTTAGAAGCAAGCATCAGGAGACTTCCCTTTTAGGACCTTGGACATGTTATTAGGTGGGACCAGTCCCTGGAGATGTACATCATATTTGGTAAAGTAATTGGTCAGTAAAGAAGAGGAAGTCCCTCAATTATATGGATTGGCACATTGGCTGTAACAAAAGACCCAAATGCAGCAATGCTTGTGAGGATTGTGCAAGACAGGGCACTGTTTTGTTCTGTTGTAGAGTCATTCTGAGTCAAACAGACTGTAAGTCACCTAGGAATTATAACACAGGTGTATCATTATTTAGCCATCACTCTACTGATGAAACTTGTCACCATCATGTTAGCTCTTACTCATGGTGACCCCAAGGATAACAGAAGAGAAACAAACTTTCCTATACCATCTTAAAACTTGTTGGTATGCTCAGTCCCATGGTTGCCACCACTGTGTATTTTGAGTGCTTCCCAACGTAAGGGGATCATCTTCCAGAACTATCTGGGACAGTGTTCTGTTATTATCCATAGGTTTTTCCTTGCCTAGTCTTTAGAAGTGGATTACCAGGCCTTTCTGGCCACATATCTTCTTTTAGCAGTCTAGCTTAGACTTCTACCCATGAGAGTAGAAGGATTTCAAGTACAAGACAAAGAAAGTCCAAATGCAAAACGCTTTCAATACTTGGTTTATATTATGTTTGCAATGGTTCCACTGGCTAAAGAAAGCCACAAAGTCTAGCTCAGAGTGTGGAAGGAACTCCCAAAGGTGTACACATGGCTATTTACCAGTCTACCAGGAAGAAAGGTCTGCAATTTACTTCCAAAACAGAGCCTATGTAAAACTTATCGATCACAACAGAACACTGCCCACATCACTTGCTTTAGGCACATCAACAGGAGAGATGAATCTATGGAGACCGTCATAGAAACGTAGATGATTTTCTGGGATAAGGAAGACTATCTAGGTGGGATGGATCTGTACATAAACTGCAATGATGGACTCAAACGTGATGCTGGGCATAAGAATGACACAGAACCAAATACATTTCATTCTGTTGTACATGCGGTTGCTATGAGTTGAAGTCAACGGTACAACATTCCTCTATCTAATCTAATCTAATCTAATCTAATCTAATCTAATCTAATCTAATCATCCATCTGCCTCTTTGCCTATCATGGCCACAACAATCAATTACTGACCCATAATCAATGACAGTTTTGCTCGTATTTTCATTACATTTTATCATTTACTAAACTATCTTTTCTATGATCTCATTTGTTTCTCAACAACCCTACTGCATTTGTTCAGTGGAAAGGCATAATTATTCTCTATAATAAAATATTCATTGCATTTGTTACTAGACTAAATATAACTAAGCTCTATAAAAGTTTAACAGGTAATAAAATAAATAAGTAAATAAAGGTTTGGTGTACAGCACATTAGGCTAATATCCATACCCTATATAATAGCTAATTCTTAAGATCTAAACTTTTTAAAGTCTGTATCTGCCTAAATCACTTCTCCCATGACTGTATACATGTTGCACATATTCTTTTGTGGAAATGTAAAAAAAAACAAACAATCTTACTGGTAGTTTATTCTCCTGTAATAACACTTGAATGTACTGATGCTATTTATTTTTTGGTGCAAGATCTTTGTAAATTTCATTATGCTTTTTTTTGTGAAGGGATGTTTTAAAAATACTTTGTAGTTTTAGATTTACTATAGTTTGGTTAGAGGTTAGGAGGATCTTGCCTTGATTGCTATTTTTGGTATTGTTATTATCTCGGCTTTATTCTATTTTTAAATATCCTTCTTGATGTGTCTGTCTTTGGAAATCATGGTTCCAATAATTTCAAATTTCAAAAAATCACTTCTACCTTTCCTCCAGAGTTAAAGGTGATGATTTAGGATCCATTATTTCATAAAAATCATTAGGAATTCACTTAAATATACTGCTTGAAAAATGCATTGACAGGTCGTAGGCTTTTTCTGAGCTTGCTTTGATGTCCTTGTGAGTTCTTTCTACAGCTTCTCATCATCATCTTGTCACTACGCAGATGATTGTAGTAGCCTCTCCAGACGTGCACATTTCACTTCACACCCCTACTTTCAGAGAAGTTATTATGTTAGAAGTTGGGTTGCTTTATCAAAATGTGAAACAAGTCTAGACGAAGCACTTATTCCCAGGTACCCTACTGCAAACAATTCTCCATCCATAAAATTGATATTTCCCCTTCTTTATTTTCTTTTTATGATGTAGGTGGTAGCCATGAAAATTCATGCATCCAACATTCTAGTTCTGGAGTGGAAGGAAATAGTGTTTGGTAAAGGTACAGGAGGGAGATGTGAATGCATTGTTAAAGGAGCACAGAAGCAATCCTTGACAGGCATTCCTCGTGTCCATTTTATCTTACTGGAGAAGAAAGAACTCTGGTGAGAAAAGATTTATTCTTAGAGCAACAATGTGGCATTCTCCCTACTCAGCTCACATAGATTATACTTCCTTAAGTGTGCAATGAACCACCTTACATTATATATTGCACCAATCTGTCAGGCACGCAACTGAGAGTACTGGTCTGAACTTCTGTCTTTCCACAGTGCTTTTTTTATGGATGGTGTTAAAACAAAGGCAAATTTGAAATAAATAAAACCAGCATTCTCATTTATTATGTTAAGGTTTAGGATAAGCAACAACGGGCACAAATATATCAACCCATTCTTATATACTTTTTCTTAGTATTAGTGAGAATTAGTACTAGAGACATCAGTGTCTGACTAACCATGTATCAAGGGCTAATTCAACATAATATGCAAGAAGCTTCTTATTAGATTGTATACTCTAGTTCTTTGAATTCTTTGTGTGTGCCAGTGGTCTTCACATAAGGACAATTTTGCTCTTCTTGGGATATTTAGTGATGACTAGAAACATTTGTTTTCATAATTTGAAGGATGAGGGCAGTACTTTCATCTAATGGATAGGAGTTGAAGATGTTGCTAAACATCCCACAATACACAATACGATATCCCCCACCGCAAATGATCTGCCTCCAAATGTCAAGAATATTGAGGTTGGTTTATGGCATTTTCACTTATGTAACAAGCAACATCTGACCAGCATGGTCACATTTTTACCTTAATCCTGAAAACTCATTTATTTTGATCAGCATTCTGTTGTGCATCATTGTTAGATGTTTTCACTCTTAACTGTGTTCTATAAGGTCATTGTGTGTCCACATCAACATGACAGAACACAAAAACCATTACAACAAACAACATTGTTACTTGTACCAGTATTGCCTTGTGGTAGATTGTATTTTCTGTGTACCACTTCTTTTTTTTTTACTTTTTCACCATTTATTTTACTTTTTCCCGATTCAGTTCCCTTGTAATTAAAACCTTTTTCATCATATCTAAAAGAACTACAGCACTTGCTATCATGATATGAATGACTAGTTTCAGGATAAGCTGATTCTGAAATGATGTCCATGAACTCAGAATGTCTTTTTTTCTCACAGTGTTTCGTAGAGAGCACTTGGAATCCACAGTCCATAGCTTCTTTAGCCACATAAATATAATATTGAGGTAGATCCAACCAGAATTTCAGGGTTTCAAAGTGAATTTCCAAGAAAACCTCACCAAAGTTAAAATAATTGAGAGATAGAAATGATCAGATAGCTCTTAGATCTACAGCTTTAATTCACTTAGGCTAAATGTAGTTTCTTTTAAGCTAAGGCACATGGGGAAACACCAATTTGCGTGCGTGCTTTAGCAGTAATATTCATTAAGAAGATTACAGTTCATTGCAATGTCAAAAGAAACTTTTTTTCCCCCCTTTTACAAGCTGATCTGTATTAATAAGAAACTTTCTGACCCCTCCTTTTCTTCTGTATGTGACCCACAGAACAAAATCACTAGTATAAAATCAGCAGTTTCTCAGTCCTTGTTCTCACAGTCCTGTCAAACAACTGCACACTGCCAGAACCTTCCAGTTTGATTCATTAAAAGAATTTTTCATACGTAAGGCTAATATGCAATGACATTGACCTCTCAGTAAACTTAATCATTGTTCCATTTATGTATGCTCATTCATTTCACTTCACAGGAGGCATATGTGGTTTAAAATATAGCGCTGTATGTGCATAGAATCAGAGAATTTTAGAGCTGCAAGGGCACTATGAGATTATTTAGTCTCATCCTTGACACAGTGGAAACAGAGGTATCTGATGAATGCCAGACTGCAAATGAATGAATCAGACTGAATTGTCATCGCTTAACTCACTGTAAAATGCATTTTGTGCTATCATTCTGCTTCCATTCTATGAGTTGAAAAATAAATTCAGATCTGTTTTATAAAACTGTTTCTTACCAAGGACCTTCAAATAATCACTTTTGCATTGTAGATTATCATTCTTGTAGCTAAATATTGTCAGGAGTCTATAAGATATTTAGGAAAATATTTTTAAATGATAGATTATTTTGCAAATTATTCTTTACACAGTCAAAATCTCCTCCGGAATAATTCCAGTCTTTTATTTTTAGAATGTATTGTCTAGCGTCCATTTTGTTATGTTGTATGGTAGAAAGAATGATGAACATATTGTAGCGAACTTTTTAAAAAATTCAGCTCCATGCTGTTTTGTTTTTTTGATCATGGAAAATGCTTTAAAATATAATATGAATATATTTGTCTTTATGCCAACAAAGTCATAAAATACAATTTTAAATTAATTAATTTTAATTTTTTTAATGGTGAAAGGAGTCCTGGAAGGCAAAAGTGCCTGGGCCCAGGCTGGTGAGCGCCCTGCACACACAACCTCATCTAATCCTTACCCTGAGAGGAGGCACTGTTATTGACCCATTTTACAGATGAGGAAACTGAGCTTCTCAGAACGCAAATCTGAGTCTCAAACTTGTATCTTAAAGTTGAACAAGAGTCTCCCCTGAACTTCAGATTCATATTATATGAGTGACTACCTTAAGTTTTGATTCAACTGTCTAAAGTTGTTAAGTGCCATTGAGTTGGCTCACAATGACCCTGTATAGGGTTTCAGAGGAACAGCTGGTGGATTTGAACTGCATACCTTGCAGTTCAAACTGATCTTGCAGTCCAGTGCTTATCCTATAGCTCCACACCGAGACTTCATTTCAAATCTAACGTGTCCCAGTATTGAGCTCATGCCTTTCATTTTCAAGGCCTGCTCTACACTAAGCCTTCTTAATTTCTGTTGACATCTACTCCATCCTCCAGTTTCTAAATCCTATTATCTTGGAGTAATCCTTGACTACCTGATTGTTTTCTCTTTTGCTTCACATCCAAATTGGTAGAAAATAACCTGGCTTTTCCTTTAAAGATATATCCAAATTAAACACTCTTATTACTGCACTTTTGTCAACCTGATTAATACCACCGTATTTGTTTGTCTTAATTAAGGCTAGAAACTCCCAATTAGAGTCCTTGATTATACCCTATTGTACCATGTAGCTTGGAGTCCTTGTATGGTGGTGTGTTAATATGTTGGACTGTAAGGTCGGTTATACTGCAAGGTCATTGGTACAAGCTTACCAGCTGTTCCTCAGAAACTGTAGATAGGATCACTAGGAGTCATAACTGACTCAATGGCACTTAACAACAACAACAACCATGCAGCTTGGAGTCCGGGTGTGGCTCCATGAGTTAATGCACTGGACTGCAAGGTTGGTTTGAAACGTAAGGTTGGTGACTCAACTCACCAGCCACTCTTCAGAAACCCTACACAGGGTCTCTTTGCATCAGAACTGACACATGCTGGCATTTCCTGCCCAGAACATCACAGTGACTTTACATCTCATAGAGACTAAAAACTAAAGTCCTTAGAATGACCTACAAAGTTTTATATGATCTGGCCCAACCCAACCCATCACTTTTCTGACTTTATCTTGTGTCCAGTCACATGTGTCTCCTTACTTCTCCTTTAACAAGCAGGCATCTACCTACACAAAGTTACTTGCAGTTCACTTAGAAGACTTTCAAACCTATGTAAGAGTTCATATAGCACTTCCTTTTCTTTTCCTTGTTTTATAGTCTTCCTTTACACTTTTTACTATCCAATGGGTTATAAGCTGTATTCTATTTTATTTATCTTCTCTTTCAACTCCCTAGAATGTAAGCTTCTTGGGAATAAATTCTTGTCTTTTAAAAATTCTTTGTTGTATCCCCAGTACCTAATATATTGCCTGACACTTAATTGCTACTCAATTAACATGTATAAACAGTTAACAGGTTACAATTTGTGGTCAGAAGTGCTAAGGGAACAGTTCAAGTCAGCTGCTGATAAATACCCACAGGACACAGCACTCCATCATAAGCCTCAGCCTGAAGACACTCAGCTCTAGCTCCCAGGGTCTGCAAACCTAGCTCCCCCACTTAAGTGCCTGGAGGCACCCCACTCTACAAGCAAGCTTCCTGCCCAAAGTCACTCAGCTTTATGTATTCTGTGGCCTAGGAAATCCTGTGTTCTGTCTTGTGCTTTGGTTGCTGGTTCAGCTGCTGTTGCTCCTCTGCCACCCGTCTGGTGTCACAGCTGTCTGTGCTTGGGTCAAGTGGATTCAATATGCAGGGATATCAAGGTCCAAAGGATGTGCTTCACCCATGGTTCTTTCTTCTTGATTGTAAATACATCCCCATCCTGGGTCTGACATGGCTTCTGTTGAACACACGCTGGTGGTGCTGTGCTGTGGAGCTTGTTCCAACTCACAGCAACTCATAGCAACCCTGCATAGGGTTTCTGAGACTGTTAATTTTTATAGGTGCAGAAAGCCTCATGTTTTTCCCATGTAACAGCTGGTAGTTTCCAACCGCTGACTTACAGATTAGCAACCTGACTCGTAACCACTACACTATGAGAACTCCTTAAACCAACGTTAGCATTTCAAATTCTTACAATTGCATTGAACTCTGCTAACGTCCACAGATGCATTGTGTCATCCTGTGAGTGTCATCTCATGTATTACTACTATATGTCAATGATTTACCTTCTTTAAAAACACACATAAAAGAAAACCATTCCTTGTCAAAAACTATTTCCCACAATTCCCTTTCTGCTAAGGAATAAAGTATAGAAGACACACCTCTGTGCTTATTTATAGGCTTGTGACAACCTAAGGACTCAGTCTTTAAACATCAGAGGTAGGAATAAAACACATGAATCTTATGCTCTTGAGATACCCTGTAGAACGAGTCAAGGTGAATTGCTTCCAAATGCAAATGAGCTTTTAAAAAAATGTTTCCTTAACATTTAAAACCTAGTATTTATATTAAATTTGACTCTTACATAAGGGTTGTCAGTCTTCTGTATATTAGTCCTTGTGTGGCGCTGTAAGGTAAGCACTGGACTGCAAACCTTAAGGTTGTCAGTTCAAACCCACCAGCTGCTCGTCAGAAACCGTGGCTGTACACAGTTGCTGTGAGTTGGAATTGACTAGATGGCACTTAAATGTTAGATAAATTCAGCATTTAGAAATATTGTAACCAAAAGAATTAGCATAAGCTAACTGTTTAAAAGAATGCTGTTGTAAAGTGCTGTCAAGTGGATTCTGACTCATAATGACCCTATACAGGGTTTCTGAGAAACAGCTGGTGGATTTGAACTGCCGACCTTGTGGTTTGCAGTCCAGTGTTGATCCTCCAGTGCCACAGCAGGAGTTCATTTAAAATGATAAGTATATGTTAACATGTACAAAGTATGAATCTTTATATATGTATATAAAGATTGAT
>NW_006408639.1:3995200-4001623 GCF_000296735.1 Chrysochloris asiatica | reverse complement strand
TGTGTGTGTGTGTGTGTGTATATATATATATATGAGTAATACTTCATCAACTGTTGCTGGCTTTGAAGGTGAAAGGCAGGTGGCCTCAAGAAATTCAAAAGGAAAACTAGAAAATTGATTTTTTTTTTTCCATTTTGCCCATTCCATGAATAACTTTGGTTATACAGGGAATTCTAACATTATTTTTCTATCAGGAATATTTTTGATGGCCTCTGATCAGATGAAATCTCTATGTGTCTGCTGTTCAATATTATATCCAAGACAAAATAGTTTCATAGAGATCATAACTTAATGTACATACATTAGAGTGAAGACATTTGACATGACATCCAGTAGTAGAAACTATGATTTAAGAGGAATGCTGACAAAATGCATATGTTCCTTAGTATTGTTATAGTGAAGAGCCATCGAGTCAGTTCTGACTCATAGCAACCATGTATAGGGTTTCCGAGGCTAGCCTTCAATTAAATGAACAGCCTCCATAGTCAGGCAGAACTAGCCTTGAGTTACACCTGCAAGTTTTGTTCTTGTGTGGCCTTGGGTAAGTAAAGCTTCTCAGGACTTAAATATATGAAGTGGAGACCATGTGAATACCTATTTTATTGTGTTGCTATAATAATTAAGAATGGATTTGTCAGTGAGTAACTGTATATATACAGCCTATCACAGTGCTTAAAAGTTGGTAATAAGTGTTGTTGCTATTCTTTTTCTAGATAGTAAGCAAGTGTAACCCCTATACCATGAAGTAATTAAAATAACTGGGAAACTTAGAGGTTCAGAGGAGACATGACAGCTGTCTTCACACATTCCAAGTGCTGTCTTGTAGAAGATAAATAGACCTATCTAAGTAATTCCAGGAGACATAACAGACTGTGTTTAGTGAAATTTAAGTAGGAGAAATATTGGACTTAACATCTGGAATGCAAGACTACAGGTGTTCTTTAGAAATGGAAAAAAAGGTAACAATGAATTTTACTACAGATCTTGAAGAAAGAAATGCAGCTCTATTACACCTTGGTTTTAACCTACTGATGGTCATTGAGGACTTCTGATGATAAATTTCTGTTGAGCCACTAAGCTTGTGGTAATTTGTTACAGAAGCTACAGGAAGTTAATACAAAGAACATACTAAAATCTGGGCCCTACAAAATGGAAGAGAATGCTTTCCCCAAAACTGGAAGTACAGAGATTGGAAGATCCATGCATGACACAGACAGTTTTTTGGTTTGGAACTGAGATTTGCTTAGCAGAAAAATAAAGTATGAGAAGTATAATGATCCATTATTTCATATATGGATTTAGCAGCAATTTCTTCTTGGTATTTCAAATAAGATCATCATTGTTGATACACAATAGATAACACATAACATCCACTGAGAAACACATAACATCCATTGTGTGTCTCAAAGCTAATATCTACTTTGTGGCAGAGGGGCAAACAATTTTAAGTGAATATACACACATGTCACTTTCAAAATCGTGGTTGATGGTAGTGGTTTTGTGTCGTGGAGACTCAGTACAGGGTTTCCAAGTCTATAACTTTCTAGGACCAGAAAGCCTCATCTTTCTCCTGTGGAATGACTGGTAGTTTTGAACTGCTGACCTTGAAGTTAGTAGCCTGACTCATAACCACTATGCTATGGAGAATATAATTGTCAGAAAAGGGTTACAAGCTGCTCTTCTTTTTCTGTTTTTCTTGTACTTCTTTGAATTCTGAGCCAGACTCTTTTGCAATACTGCAAAACATGAAGAAGCTAGACTAAGTAACTCTAGCCTCATATTTTTTTCCCCCAATGAATATTTGAGCTAGCCAGGGTTGATAGTCCCCAGATTTCTGTTTTACCAAGTGCTGTTTTTCTAGATTACCTATGTGATATCTATTTCTTTAAAGAGAAAGTATATGACTTTGAACTAAATATGGAAGCATCTAGCCTAATTTACATCAGTACATTCTATATTCACTGTCGTGAGACAAATACATGAAGTTAAGTACATTTGCTGATGAGTATATTTTTAGTTCATTACAGAGGCTGAAAAAGTATAGTATGCTCAATGTGGTACAGGTCATCAAAGGTGGTATAAACATTGCTAAAAAAACCCTTAAGCTATGAAAGACTGAAGAACGTAAAAAAATACAATAAAGTCAGTAAAATCATTTTCTATGTTTGCGGTTTAAAACCAGAATACTGGTATTTTACAATCCCTGGATTCCATAGAAGCAGACCAGCACTTTATTTTATTGGATGAAGGATAAATAGTACTGAATTAGCATTTAAATTTGCATATATTATCTGCTTGTCTTTCATTTCTGCCACTAAAATTATATGCCTTGTTCATATCATTTACGGCATGATCATGGCAGAGGTATAGTAGTCTGGCACTGAGTGGGCTGGTTGGCGTGTGGTGGAAGTCACTGACTGCTCGGGCCTTCATAGGCTACTGGCTGCTGCTGGAGATGGACTTTTATGTTGTATTTCTTTCCCTTCATATTATTTTTCATCTTCTGCTCCCATGAAGATTTACAGCCACGGAAATGCTATACAGGGCCACTGTGAGTTAGAACTGACTCCACAGCACATAACCACCATCATATCATTTTAGCTTGGTTATTCCACTTTTAATTCTGAATCCTAAAAATAAAACAGCACAGCCCTTTACTAACTCTTGCAAGAAAATATTTGCACTTTACCCACCTCCTTCAAATACTACTATACACAATTTTTATTAGTTGAGAGCTTAGGAAGTAGAAACAATTTAAGAAGTACTTTGCGTATTTCGCTGCTGTTGTTAGGTGCCTTGGAGGCGATTGTGATGCACAATGACCTCATTACAACAGATCCAAACACTAGCTGTTCCTGTATCGTTCTCACAACTGTGGCTATGCTTGAACTCATTGTTGTTACCACTGTGCCAATCCATCTCATTGGGGGTCTTCCTATTTTTCAGTTACCCCACTATACCAAGCATGATGTCATCCTCTAGGAAGTGAGCCTTCCTGATAATATGTCTGACGTTAAGAGAGATAAAGTCTCACCATTCTGGTTTCTAAGGAACGCTCTGTAATTCTTCCAACACAGATTTGTTTGTTCTTGGGGCAGTCCATGGTACTTTTAATATTCTTCTCCAATATCATAACTCAAATGCTTCAATTTTTCCATGGTTTCCTTATTCATTGTCACACTGTCACATGCATATAAGGCTATTGAAAATACCAAGGCTTATGTCAGGCACAAGTTAGTCCTCAAACTTACATCTTTGTTTTTTGAAAACTTTGAAGACATCCTGTCCAGCAGATTTGCCTAATACAAAATGTTGCTTGTTTTCTTGACTACTGCTAAGTGTGGGTTGTGGATCTAAGCAAAATGAAGTCTTTGATAACATCAATCTTTTT
This sequence comes from Chrysochloris asiatica, assembly GCF_000296735.1. Classification (NCBI taxonomy): domain Eukaryota; kingdom Metazoa; phylum Chordata; class Mammalia; order Afrosoricida; family Chrysochloridae; genus Chrysochloris; species Chrysochloris asiatica. Next base: position 3,998,232 of record NW_006408639.1, on the reverse strand, counting down.
TTTTCATTTATCAAGGGCCAGTTATGAGGATTTTTATTTTATTTACATTGAGGTGCAACCCATACTGAAGGCTGTTGTTTTTCATCTTCACCAGTAACTATTTTAAATCCTCTTCATTTTCAGCAAGCAAGGTTATATCATTTGCATACTGCAGGTTGTTAATGAGTCTTTCCCTAATCCTGATGCTACATTATTCTTCTTATATTCCAGATTATTTGCTCAGCATACAGATTGAATAAATATGGTGCAAGAATACAACCTTGGCACACATCTTTCTTGATTTTAAACCATTCGGTATTTCCTTGTTCTATTCAAGTGATTGATTGCCTCTTGATATATGTACAGTTTCCTCATGAACACAAGTAAATATTCTAGAACACCCATTCTTCACAGTGTTATCCACAGCTTGTCATGTTCCACACAAAGTCTTTGCATAGTCCATAAAGCACAAGTAAATATCTTTTTTGTTATTTTCTGTTTTCAGCCAAGATACATCTGACATCAACAATAACATCCCCTTGTTCCATGTCCTCTTCTGAATCCAGATTGAATCTCTGGCTGTTCCCTGTTGATGTACTGTTGCAATCATTTAAATATATATAGATAGATAGATAGATAGATAGATAGATAGATAGATAGATAGATAGAGAGAGAGAGAGAGAGAGAGAGAGAGAGAGAGAGAGAGAGAGAGAATACTCATGATTGTGAGATTTATTAGGGGAGTAATTAGTTACAGTTTAGGAGCAGAAATTACTCAGGTTATAATTTATCAGCCAAGATAGTCTCATAGTCTCTTATCAGTGGAGCCTTCAGTCATGTCTCTTTCAGGCACTTGGTCTTTCCTGGTTCTGTAGCCCCTTGCCCTCTTCCCTGTTAGACAAGTGATACAAAGCTGTTTTAGTTCTGCTAATTAAATGTTAAGGAGCTCTGGTAGCATAGTGGTTATGAATCAGGTTACGAACCGCAAGGTAAGCAGTTGAAAACTTCCAGCTGTTCCGTGGGAGAAATATGACACTTTCTGCTCCCATAAAGATTTACAGCCTCGGAAACCCTGTACAGGGTAGCTATGAGTTGGAACCGACTCCAAGGCATATAACAACAACAACAATTAAATGTCTAGAAGTACTATGATCTGCCAGTAAGTTTCGCCAAGTTCCTGATGGCACCCCACTTCATCAGTAAGCCTCGTGTCTAAAAGAACTCAGCTTCCTTGTTCCTGGATTGAGGAGATTCAGCAAAGGAATCTTGGGTCCAAAGGGCATGATTTACTCTTGCCTCTTTTTTCTTGATGGCAGTGATAACCCCTTTCTACCTCTGGGATGACTCATTTTATACCTTGTTGCTGTTGTTGTTAAGTATCATCAAGTAGGTTCCAACTCTTTGCAACCCTGTATGGGGTTTCCAAGGAGCAGCTGGTGAGCTTGAACTGCTGGCCTTGAAGTTCAAACCAACTTTGCAGTCCAGTGCATTACCTCACAGCTCTACATCAGGACTCCTATTTTGCACTTAGCAGGAATCAAAACTGACTAGTTCCAACATTAGTGTTCCGTACACCTTTTTTGCATGATCCTGTTCCCAAAAGAGTCCCTGCACCTTATTTACAGTATTAGCAAGCTATCCAGCCACCTTGGTGGGCCACAAGCAACCCACATTTGCATAGTCCTACCCTGGTGCTGGTGTGGTGCTGTGGGCTAATGTGCCAGACAGCAAAGTCGTTTGAACTGCAAGGTCGGTGGTTCAAGCTCACCAGCTGCACCTTGGAAACCCCATACAGGGTCACTATGGGTCAGAATCGACTCGACAGCATTTAACAATAACAACATTGTGGAGTTGAAGGTCCAGATCTGACTAGCCCTCTAAATATAATATTTTGGAGTCCTGGTGTTGAGCCGTGGGTTAATGCTCCAGACTGCAGTCATTTGAACTGCAAGGTCGGTGGTTCGAGCTCACCAGCCACTCCTGGAAAACCCTATCCAGGGTCGCTATGGGTTGGAATTGACTTGATGGCACTTAACAACAACAGCCCCATCATTTGGTGCCAGTTACAAAGACTATGGTTAAAAGAGCCATATTAAGTAATTTTTTGCATTGCAGTAAAATGGTTCATGTGCTCAGCTATGAACCGAGCAGTTTAATACTGCCTAGAGACATTTTGATTCTCCCAAACTGTTGTAATCATTTTTGAAGTGTTTTCAGTGAAATTTTACTTGCAAATGATATTAATGTTAGAGGATTCACACATTTCATTGGGTCATCTCTCTTTGGAATGGGCCGAATTATGAATCTCTTCCAAGTGGTTGGCCAGGTAGCTGTTATCAAAACTTTTTAGTGTCAGTAAGTGAAGGTCTGCAGTGTTTCATTGGTTTGTTGAAAGATTTCAATTTGTATCCATCAGGTCCTATTGTTGTGAAGTGCTGTCAAGTTGGTTCCAATTGAAAACAACCCTGTATAGGGTTTTTAAGGAGCAACTGGTAGGTTTGAACTGCTGACTTTGTGGTTCATAGTCCAGTGTTGATCCTACAGTGCCACACAAGGAGTTCCCATTAGGTCTTAGAGCCTTGCTTTGCCAATGCCTTCAGGGCAGCTTGCGCTTCTTTCTTGAGTACCATTGGTTCTTGACTGTATGCTGTCTATTAAAATAGATGAACATTGACCATTCCTTTTGGTACAGTAATTCTGTGTATTCCTTCCATCTTCTTTTGATGCTTTCTGTATCATTCAATATTTTATCATTGTTGTTGTTGTTGTTACATGCTGTCAAATTGGTTCATAGTAATCCTATATAGGTTTTCTTAGGAGAAACTAGTGGGTTTCAGTGTTTGACCTTTTGGTTAACAGTCCAGTACTTATTCTACAAAGCCATACCAGGAGTCCCTTAAAATTCTTCACTATTGCGACCTGAGGCTTGAATTTTCTCTTCGGTCCTTTTAGCTTGAGAAATATTGTTAGTGGTCTTCCTTTTTGTTTTCTAACCTTGTTGTTGTTGTTGTCAGGTGACATCAAGTTGGAACTGACTCATAGCAACCCCATGC